>NW_009593879.1:0-42032 GCF_000690535.1 Cariama cristata
GGACAAGGGGCAGTGGCTTTAAACTGAACAAGGGAAGATTTACATGAGATCTTAGGAAGGAATTCTTCACCATGAGGGTGGTGAGGCAGTGGCACAGGTTGCCCAGAGAAGCTGTGGCTGCCCCATCCCTGGAAGTGTTGAAGGCCAGGTTGGCTGGGGGCGCGAGCAACACGGGCTGGGGGAAGGTGTCCCTGCCCATGGCAGGGGGGTTGGTGCCCGTGGCAGGGGGGTTGGAACGAGATGAACTTCAAGGTTCTTTCCAACCAAACCATTCCACGATTCTGTGATCTGATTCTTTGATTCCCTTGTGCCACGTTCCCTTTCCTCCACATCTTAATAGAGGGATATATTTTCAGTATCTGGAAGTGACAGAGATAAAACCCCCTTTCTTAAGGGGTTATACTGTTTGACTATCCCAAATTGTACTACAAGGCTGTGCCTTTTACAAAGTTCAAAGAATCAAACCTGGAGCCCAGCATAGGAATTGAATATCCATTTCCTGGAGAGAACAGTCCTCCTGGAAAACTCCAGTAGGTCCCTCTACCCTTATCCTGAAATCAGAGTAGAGACATTGATGCTGACCTGGGCTTCCCACCAAAATAAAACCGAAGGTGACCTGCAGAAGAATTCAGGCTTTGCATCCATACAGTTGGCTCACGCATTTCTGTTAAAAGCCAACAGAGTAAGCATGTGTGAAATTTGAGAGACCTTCTGGCAAGCCTTGCCCACGCAGTGGGTTAAGCACTCACCCTCTCTTAAAGGTTGGCCAAATAACCCCGAGGTACAAATTACTTTCTCACTCCACTGTTGTCATCTGGAAGGTTGATAAAAGGCAGCATACTGAAGGACTCTCATACACTAAACCCCCTTTCTCCCTCAATTTTTATTCATCATCACATCTGAAATGAGTAAGTCGAAGCCCAAACTGAGGCTGCACTTACAGACCAAAAAGAGCCCTCCACATGCACTACTATTTTGTGCTAATAGTTGTATTCAGAGATGCCAGGTAAATCAGAATTCACTGTCCTGCAAGCCACACAGACACACGTATATGCTGTCCCTGTCCCAGATGGCAACTGTATCCTGGCTGCTTTCACGCTCAAAACAAAGCCTACATATGCTGCAACTATCTCTGCTGATATACATTGTATAGGTTTGGGGTTTATCGCATTTTCATGGAAATTCAGTTCAGTGCTCAATTTGCCCTTATTTAAATGCTAATTTCAGTGAAGTGGTTTAACAAAGCAATTATGAAAAAAAGGCTCTGATCTTCCACTGACTGAGTACAGAAAAACTCAGAATATGGCAGACACATTATCCATGTAAATGCAATATAAGCGATCTGTGTCATACTTAATGCATTTGGTTGATAAGTGATTTGGTTACAAAGGTGACAGTTCAGCCTCCTTTTCTAAATATATAACACCAAAGAATCAACAAAACACTAACACCTCATGCAAGCGTTAAGAATTACACTTAGCAACCTTTCTTGCTTTCTGTACTTAACATTCACTCTTGTTTTCATTCTTAATGTATGTTTATCCATTTTATTTAGAACTTCTGACTGTAAGATATAATCAGACACTCTGGAAAGCATTTTGCTATAATTGTAGTTAGTCAAGTTAAGTGCCCCAATTTAAAATGGTTTAATGTTAATTCCACCTCCCCCCTCCACCAGAGCTGCAACTGAAGCCGACAGTGCCAAGCAGTTCAAGATGCCTCCACCTACTGGAATCAAAACGCACCAGAGTTCTGCCAGCTCCCCAAAGCCTCTCTGGGTAGAAATGAAACATGAACATCCAACCTACAACAATACATTTCTCAGGGCAAGGGCAGACAGAAGAGAGAAGTGATGCAAGGGAGTTTTCAGCCTGATACTCATTTCTTGGATAATCTACAGTGCCATTAGAATTTGCAACATCTTTCTGCTCTTGAGAACAGGTAACGTGTGACTGACAGAAATCTGTGAGATACTGTCAAACGCTCAATCTTCTGCCTCTGAATCTGTGGAATTTTATAGAAGTTGAATACACAAAGGATTTAATGTCACTGTTGATTTATGAGTTTCCAATAGCAACTTTTTATTTTCTAAAGTTTAATCATCTCAGTTCTCTTCTTCCAGAGATCTGTTACCTCTCTTTGAGAACTTCCTCGCTGACTTTCTGTCGTCTTTTCAACTCTCCCCAGTGCTTTCCTGGTTTCTCCCATCCCCTCCCAAGTGTGTTGCCCCAAGGTTGTACAATCTGTAGGGACAGGGCAATGAGGGAGGAGAACAAATGAAAGGCAGCTGCGCACCACAGACAGAATCCAAGGGCTGAAGGAGCAGGGAAGAGTCCATGGCAAGCGGTCAGGAAAGATTTTTGGCCATGAAGTTAAGGCATTCACCTTTTGGACTTATTTTTCATCTGAAGAGTGTCCATTAGTAACAAAAAAAGCAAATTATAACTGATGATACATAATTTTCATGAAATAATTATCACAAGAGCAAATTAATTGATGGTAATTTCCAAAGCTCAGCTTAGCCTTTCTTCTGTTTGTCGCTCCTCAGTGCATCACAAGACATCTGCAATTGTGTGATGTTCACAAAAGGTTTGTGCTACGCAGCTGAGTATTGCTGTAGCACAGAGAAATGTAATTCTTGTAAAGCCAATGGGATGACTCCTCTTTAAGCTAAGGCAAATTCCACGTGCAATATAACTGCAGCAACTGCGTTAAACACTAGAGAGGCAGTGGTATACCATGAAAATAGCAGGATGCAAGGACATGCATACCTTTTTGATACGCCATCAAAAGAAAAAAATCTATACTGGAAATCTTGAGCCATGTAACCGCGTACTGATGTGTTCTGTATGGATTTCAAGCAATCACTTGTGCAGCACAGTCAAGGGGGAATGAGTTAGAGTTCTATCATCCAGGCAATGCCAATAGTACAGCATTCAACTAGGATGTGTATTTCTAACTTCTCTAAATCGGTGGGCAGCCATGTTGGGCCCAATATACAAGTCAGCGTTACTAAAATATGTTGCTAACATACACCAGCCAGTGCAGCACTGTGCCAGTTCCTTGGACTAGGAGGGCAATGCCTACATAGGATAGGTAATGCACTGCAATTCCCAGAACACAGGGAAAAATTGCAGCTCCTAGATCCATAACAGTTCTTGTGCTACCCAGGGTTGTATCTTAAGAAAAGAGATCTGTGATGTTGAGTCTATGAAATGTACTCAATAATTCTGGTTACCAGACATCTCTGAAAAATACTTGTTGCCTCACTTTTACTGAACCCACCTGAGGTTTTAAACAGGAAAACATTGTTCTGGTAACAATATAATGAAACAATGTGGGAAAGGAAGAACATTTGAGAGAGATGATAACAATTCAATACGAACACAGTCACACACCATTCACCACTCCTTTGGCCTATATAACCATTTTATTTTTTGTCTGTCAACTCTTTTTATCTGTCTGGACTAGTTTTCCCATCTCAATGGACTGAAAAATACATAGCATGTCTGCAAATTAGCAAGAGGTGGTGTCTCTAAAACCAGAAATGAATTTCCTTTGGTGCAAGATAAACTTTGATCGTTTCCATTCTCCTTACACTCTACTGTAGTCTCCCAGAGGTCTTGGTGACTACACTTGCCTATTTCTTCATGAACGTGTGTAAAGAATGAATGAGAAGGGTGGCAGAAGAGAATGGGGATGAAGGATGAGTTATGGTCAAAAGATAGTTTTTCTAAATTAAAATCTTATTTTTGAGACAGAAAAGAGTCAGGGAATGTGCTCACTTTCATTATCCAAAGGTTGACCACTTTAGCTCTGCTCCATAAGCAAAGCAGCACCCTGCTCAGTACTCAGCCCACTGTGGGGTGAAGCAATGAGTATTCCCAATATCAGCACGAGGCAAAAGACTCATTGATACTTACTCTCATGGAAACATTCATTTTGACAGTCAAAAGTGCTCTTCAGAGATTATTTCCATGCATTATTTCTATCGCTGCCTGAGGGCACAAAAAAACCCCAAACCTAAGCAGCTCCAGAAAGCCACAAAGATACCTGCACAAAACCTGCATGTGTTGGGGTACTGCCTGCAGTTGTGGGGTACTGCACCAAAGAGGAACCACACCAAAAAAATCCACCCTCAGCAAAGCTGGCTAACGACAAAAGCTCTTCATTCTCTCAGTCTAGTGCAATCGTAGTCTGGCTGGAGAAAACACTCCGCGTTCCCACAAATGCAATTAGGATTTTGAACCTTCAGAGCTGTTCGGAACTGATCTTTTGTCTCCACTGTGCCATGAACAGTCTATGTCCTTACCAGGAACAAGCAGAACCACTTGTTTAACGTGTCCTGTTTGAGAGCTGCCAGCCATTGTTAGTCACAGCCAGGACAAGATTTCCTTGTGGCATTTAATGCAAGCCTTTAACAGGTGAACTTACTTAGGAATTCATCAAGAGCATTCACTGCATGCTGCAAAATACGACAATGAAGCAAGCGGTCAATGTTAGCAAGGTCTCAACTAAATCTAGTACTGAACAACAAAGTACCTTTTGGAAAAAACATCATTAGTGAAAAGTGATCAAGAGAGAAGAGCAATGACAGCAGGAGCTCACCCCAGCCTTCCAATGGCAATGCAGTATATGCATTGAGTGTAAGGAAATACAAGTAAATAAACACAAAGCTTTTGGACACGACTCACTTTAGGTAGGTAGGGAAATGGATCAAAATGCCAGAGTTTTAAATTTCTGATCTCAGTCCAGATCCATGCTTTACAAGTTGTTCTGCTCTAAAAAGCAGAGTTACAGTTCTGGAGCTGGAAACATTTAGTTCTGATTTAGCTCAAGAACTCGTTTTTCTGGTGTTGATTTTCACAAATTTTAAAGCAACACAACCATATCATTAAATTCTATTTTAACTTATTCAGCAAGGTCTTAATCTTACACAGTTTTCATTAAAATAAGGCTGCTATTTTTGTTTTAAGAAAACATGACAGCTACAAATACAGCTATCCCTCTCTAGATTTTCATAAATCAAAAGTTTCATTCAATATATTGACCTTTTATAATCCTGCCCTTGATTTCAACAGTAATGTCTAACATAAACAGTAGGGAGAGAAGAGCTGAGTTAATACACAAACCCACCAAATCCTAGAACACAGGTCTGACTGAAATCTGCAAAGCTTTCAATGAATCAGAACAAAACTTCAAGTTTGGTCTGAAATACAAGAAAAACACATGCTTGATACAAAATTTTGCTCGGGGGAAATAATACCTAATTTTGATTTTATATGATTTTATATCTATTACAGAAAAAAAAAAATTGGTGTTCACTTTTTAATACAGTCAGTTTGCATTTGAGTTCTCATGTTTACCAGAATTCAGAGCCCCAAAGGAAGAGAGTCTATATGAGCAAGATAAAAAGCATTGTGCAAAACTAAAGCTTGTGAGAGTTTCACTGAGTCTGAACGCACAATTCTGCCAGGTAAACAGCCAAAGTCCTGCAGTTCTGTAACTACACTGACAAACCCAGAATTAGTAGGTGCACCCAAATGAAACAAGGTTTAATGCTTTTGAACTTAAATGAAAATAAAAGATTGTTGAGGTGAGTCCTGGTGGCAGAGATCTGTATAAGGAGAGAGGTGTCAGACGAGAAAACCCAAATTCCCAGCACTTCAATATTCAGTGCTATTTGAATCAACAGTTTCCCACAAAGAGATTCCACACAACACATGCAACAAATGTAAGTTACAAATCCATACCCATTTGATTTAAAATAAGTACCTTGGGACAGTAAAGCAGCCTCCCTTGACAGAATTTGTTTCATTAAGGTTTTCCTAAACTTTACACAGCACAGTAGGCACAGTAATTTTATTTCCAAATGAGTTAAAACAGCTTTTGATCTGGTAGAGGCACTTAATTACGATCAGAAGGGCAAGAAACTAAAATATATGTAAGTGTACCGGGCAATTCATGACATTTCAGCATAATTATCCTACCTCAGGGTCAGCTCAAGTTGCTCCCACAAAAGCTATCTCCCTCTGAAGGGCTATTTGTCATGGATGCTTGATTCTTAATCACCTCATCAGATCAACTGCTGCTCTGCCTAGCTCTGTGATCATTTGGAAGGTTTCAGGCCCCTTCTACCGAAGTTAGTTATTAGCTCTGTTCTGGCTGCTATGCTGAAAATTTCCTAAAAAGCAAAAACATTTAACAGTATTTCAGCTCATAAAGAAGAATTCTGTTGAGCTAAAGTACTTGCAAAAAAATACCCAAATAATATCAAAGAGCAAACCCTTGTTTGATGTTACATTACTACATTCTGCGACACTCCAGAGAAGCTTTTGGACCTAAGCTCCGCATCTGCAAACTGGAGAGCACAACGCTGTTGTACTTTTGTACGCTGCGGGTCATATATTCACTGTGAGGCTCCCTGTCCCTTCCACACCTGGTCAAGGGAACTTACTCTCTCTCCAATTTCTGTAAGATCAATTCCTATCCTATCGCACCTCTGGAGTAACCACAGCCACTGCACACACGAAAGACTAACAGAAAAACCTTTGGACAGGATTTCTGAAAGTGATTTTGGACACACCCAGTAAAGAAATTTACAGCAGGGATTGGCGTGGCAGGGGCTGAACACTTGATGCTCTCTAGGTAGTGCCCGTAACGTGTTTCTAAAAGCCGGCTCATAAACTGACAGACACAAAGTGATTGTGTCCTACAAGTGAGAGCACATTTCTAGAAGAAAGAGGGAGAACTTTCTGCTAACATCTCTGTACTTTTAAATGGTTGTATTTCTAGCACATTTAATAACAGCTGGGAGACAGCAATATGAGCCACATGGTCCTCTGTAACCAGCCCACCAGTACATCAAGAAGCACAAGGTTTAGTTTGTTAGCAATCTTTAGAAGGTAGCAGCAAGACGCACGAGAATTTCCCCGGACAGTCTGGCGTCTCACTACTGAAACACGAGTGCAGGGAAAGAACTGCACTGAGGTACCATACCTCAGTAATAATATACGGCTCAGTTTCAGTTTTTCAGCTTTACAGGTAGGTCATAATTTTTAATTACAGTATTTGTATTTAAGCTCCGCACACAGCAACTAAATTTAAGTTCTGCAGTATGTGCCAGACTACCTCTCAGCAGCATCAAAAAAAAAGAAGAAACCATTAACCAGCTGCCTGCTTGTTCCCAGAAACAAGGAAACATCTATCAAGTCTCAGCACAAACAATTCTTATTTCTGTTTTATCTATTTATTCCCCTAAAAGTATGACTGAAACAATTCACAAGATTCATAATCCACAAGAACAACAATTTAAAACATCTGTAGAAAAACATTCATTTATAGAAAACAGTAATTTACCTGAAACCTACTTAGGAAAACACTTCTGCAAATTCATGTCATAAGATCATGCCCCAAAAGAACTGAAAAACATATTATTCAAATGTTTGTGCTTTCTAGGCATAGAATTGCACATGTGTAAGAAGAACATGGGCACAAAGCCAGCAGGAGACCACCTCAGAGGAACTGTCCCTCAGAGGCAAATCCCAAATGAAAAAGCATCCAAGGGTTAGCTGCAAATACCACAGCCCTGAGCCCCTCAGGTACAGCCTGTGCTTTCAAACTGCCCTGATCTTACAAGCGAAGCGGCACGGCAGAGGAGGCTAACACCCCATTTGTTCGGCAAATCCAAGAGTTTAGAGCATTGTCAGAAGTTCTGTTTGCTTCAGGGGCAAAAGCGCTGTTTGCTTTAGCTCCTTTGCCTTGAGCCCCCGGGGACAGACTGCCCAAGGGTGAGCAACATCGGCACAAACCTGTGGCATCTGCACAGAACCAGAGCGACCCCAGCAATTCAAAACAGCCTCCATTCCTTGTAGGGCTCTTTGGCACAAAGTGAACAGAACCTGACCTTCGGGTCAACCCTTCAGAAACTTTTAAATCCCAGTGTTCTACCCGAACGTCTGCTTTTCTGTTTCTATTATTCAAACACTACACTGCAGAGCTGAATGGGGGTTTGCTTACGCCAGCTTAGCCCGCCCCAGCGCCCCGTGAGCAGCATACAGATGCACCTCCCTCAGGTTAAGTACTGCCTTGCTCTTTAGTTTGCTTCCATTCAGATCTCTCTTATGCAAGTACTCCAGCGCCCTTCCTGCACGCACACAGCTTTTTGCATACTGCACTTGCCTTTGAGAAACCCCCAAAGCCTCCTTTGTTCTTCCACTCTGTTCAGGTAAAAATATACCTTAAACTTGACCAGAGATGTTAATGCCTCTGGAAGCCCTTAGGTCCCCCTTGCTACCAAGATCACTCAGAGACTCCTCCTGAGGAGCCCTGTCTCCAGAAGGTCAGACAATAAAAGAACTCAGTAATGGTCAAAGGCATCCCAAGTCTTCCCTCATTCATGGGCTGTTACAAACACCCCCTTCCTTTGTATGCTCTTCAGTGTGACAGGAATGCAATCGAATAATCCTGACTGTGGAGACGACTATAGTTCCAAAACTTATCTGAGATGGAGACTACCACATGACAAACGATTTAGCTTAGCTCCCCTGCAGAACACTCTCATGTCCTTTTTCATTTCAGATGTTACAAAGCCTTTAGTCTGTCCGGGTGGTGGGGAGGAGATGAAATCTGCATGCGTGAAGGGCACGGAGAGAGGGGAGAGACTCTTTGGGGGAAGATCTATATTCACTGCTCTCACTCCAGATTCACACATGGGGCTCACTTTCTCTGGTAAGACTCCAAGCTTCTTGACATTTCTCAGGAGACAAGCAATTGCAGGGCAATATTTTAGTTGAATGGTTTTTGCAGGTATGTGTGGTCTGGAAGAGGGAGCAAAATGTTACGGACCAAAAGAAGGACAGGACAAGCACAGAATTCCTGGGTATACTTGCAGTTCCGTGGGCAACAGATCTAAAATTTTATGTTTTTGTGAATAAGATGAAGGAGTGGTACTTTCCATGCCTGTGTTCTCTTGCCCATTCCTTTTTTCCTTCTACCCTTGCCAGAGTAACATTAGCAGCAATGCCAAAGGAGCACATCCCAGTGAAATATCAATACAAATACATGCAAATAGCTCATGGAAATATTCATGGTCAACTTAACCTATTGCCATTTCACAGGCTGACATGGCGAACAACTGACATAGAAATAAACTATTTCAGGCCAAAGACTCGATGCAAGTGTCACTGGCAGTAGCAGTTCTTGTCCTGAGGGAAATACAGAGCCTCACCTCAGCCTAAAATTACACACAAACCCACGTGCCATAAAAAGGTAAAGAGTGCACAGAGGTGCCACGGAAAAGCACAGGCACCGTCCAGCACAGAAAGTGTTAACCAACTTCATAATTTCTTTCTCTTTTCTAATTAATAGATTGTAACTTATCTTACATGTTTCAGCTGGAACCTGCAGATAGTTTTTTAAAAAGTTTTTAGGTCTGAAATAATTTTAAAGCACCATTATGATATGAACATAAAAACAATCTTTAAATAATCTGTTAATGCTAAATTAAAATTTCTTTATAGTAAGAGGAAGTTAAATTACATGAATAAAGACACAGCAATTAGGCAATTTAAACAATGAACAGATGGAAGCCGACAGGATACCAACTAGCATCCAAGCTTAAATATGAAAGATTCCTTTCCTCTACCCATCATGAAGGCTACTCAGGCTATTTCAAACAACAATTTCAATCTATTCATGTACAAAATTATGCACTAACAGAAGAAACAATTAGGAAAGCACCACTTGAGGTGGCCTCCTCCCTTTGTAGGCTGTCACCTGTATTCTTCTTACCAAGGATGTTTGCATCATTTTCAGACCCTTGTCTCTAGAAATCCCTCTAACTATCAATGTTTTGCTTGACCACGTTTCCATTTTAAAAGAAACCAAGTTTCCTCTTAAAATGTTCCTAGACAACATATTCAGTAATCCAGACCAGTACGGCAGATATCTTTTGGTCATTAATAGGAGTGACAGTTCAGTGTTCCCTAGATATGCCTTTGATAGTTTCCTGACTTCAATGATAAAGTCAATCTGCCCACATCTGCATATTCTACCAAAAGTCTCTGGTTAAAGCACATTTTACTCACTGTGCCGTGAATAGGATTCTCTAACTTTTCATTGCTATAATTACCCATTCATTGCGCAGCAATACTGCTTCCAATATTTCCCTTTCTCTGTCCAAAACATACATGGCAGCCACCTTTCTTAATCAGATGCACATGCACCGAGCCATATATCTTCCTTATTAACTTTTCTTTCCCCGTTATGGGTATCAAGACTTTGCCACCCATCTCTGTCATTCACAAAGCAGCAACACATTAAACATGGAAGTAAGAATGAACTATGGGAAACGCCTCACTGTTTTCAACCATCTTTCATAATACTCTCCTCTTAAGCTTTTATGTGATCATCTTTTCCTTAATTATGTCCATTACAATTATACTTATCCTCCTACTGTCAGTCCTTTAAATTGCAGCCTACAACGTCTGTGAAGAAAATGACAAGTCTCATAGGAAAAGGAAAGAAGACTGAAACAGATTTCCCAAACTGCAGTTAGGCACTGTTTGCAAAGTCTGGAATAACACACAACATGCAAGCAGGACCAATGCACCAACGTCCCACTCAGTATTAGCAAGCCCCTTTGAAAGATGAGGCTTCCTCTCCACTCCTCTCCAATGTATTTCACTGAAAAGCTTCCTTTCATACCTTTGCTTTCAGGGGCTCGTGTTTTCTCCTGCTTCCTCCCACTTCCCAGCGCATTTAGACCTCAAGGTCTCTGCTGTTCTCCCGTCACCAGCAATCTTGTCAGGGAAGGAGGTTCTCCACACAAAACTCATTAGCATCCTTTCTGAAACTCAAATTAATCTTCAAGGGCCATAACTCAGCAAATTAATTGAAATAGATTCCTACTCCAACTCTGTTCAAACCTAGATCAGTGCTCAATGAGACCGCACTCAAACCAGGCTTTATTTATAGAGATTTGGTTATAGGGTGCTATTTACACTCTTCAGTGTCTCAAACCCCAGTTAAATCAGAGGTAGCTGATACAGCCACTGCCCCACTGCTTCCACTGGTGAAGGGAAGAAATCACCCACAGAGTCACTGGAGAAGTCACTGGGTTTCCACCTCCCATCTCCTCCTGCTCTTCTGAAAGGCCCTACCCAGCGAGCAGCCCCCGCACCCTGTCTGTGACCTCCAAACACTCCTCAAACACCCCCCTAGACCACAGCCCTCCAACCTCAGGCCTTTGCGTAAATGAGACCCAGAAACATCTAGGCTGCCATCCTGATTTGGAAAGTTTTATGCCGTAGTCGAGTTTCCCTACTAGACTTTTCTTCTCTACAAATCTGCAGCCCACGTCTTTGCTTGCTCTACTCACACAAGTGCCATAAGATAATCATCACCCACTATAGACTGCTCAAATTAGTCATAAGGCAGCTACATCATAACGGCTAATTGGCCCGATTAGCTATTCTCAGTTGAGACCATTATCTGAATAATCTTTGCTTGTTCTTGTCTGTTTATGATTTTGCACTGAACCAGCATATCTATTCCCCAAAATACTTTTTTGTTCTTGCTGATTCTGTATTCCAAGAGCATCTAGAGCAGCTCACATTAATAGAATCTGCAGATTTTCTGATTTCCTTAACTTTTGAGGAGCTGGCTCACAGTGTAATTTAGCTGAACTGACCCTGTTTAGCTTCAAACAGGAAACGGGCACCAATTCCTACCTTGTACTTTACACTGAAATAACTTATTCCATTAGCCAAGGAAAACTGTTCTTTTCTGTCTCAGATCTGGGATGTATCCTGCACTCAGCAACATGCCTGAGACTAAACAGAAATGACAGGAGTGTAAGGCTTTAGCGCAACACAGTTTTCTGTGGAAATACCAAGGAGTGTCCAGAACCACCATTCATGCTCAGAGCTGTGAATTATCAGAATAAAAAGCTCAAATGCTTAACTCCACTGATTGAACATGATATCCTCAAATCAGATCTGGATTGTGTGGCCTATGATGACGCAGCACCCTGGTCCAGCCCCGCCGCGCGTCACATCCCAGGCACTGCCATGGGGCTGGAGGAGATACCAGCACGCTTGGTCCTTCCATCAGTAAATTCATCCCTGTTCCAACACACTGCTGCTTCTCATGAGCAAGGCGATAGCGTACAACACCACTGTCTGTGGCAAAGTCAAGTGCAATACAAGAGCCCCTTTTATCATGGTGGGTACTCATGAGAAGTTTCAAAGGATACTCTTAATTTCTCACCCAAGTTTTGTGAAAGACAGTCACAGAGAGAGCTTTCCTACAGAATTAATGGCACTCCAGACTTGGCACAAGTGCACTTCTGTGCTAGGACTCCAAAGTGACAACAAGGAAAGTTGTTCTTCACATGCAGGGTGAAGACACAGGG
Source organism: Cariama cristata (assembly GCF_000690535.1). NCBI lineage: Eukaryota > Metazoa > Chordata > Aves > Cariamiformes > Cariamidae > Cariama > Cariama cristata. The sequence continues at coordinate 12,416 of NW_009593879.1, forward strand.
ACCACAGTGTGGGTTTGAGCCCACCTCTGCTGTAAATATCAAGCCCACAGCAACATTCTTGCATCTGTTGCTACTTGGTATCATGAACTTCATTTGCTGAAGGGTCTGGTAGGCACAAAGATCCATTTGAGTGCACTCAAATACAGATATTCAGGGCACGATCTTCAGAAGCGTTCTGTATCCAGAACTACTCTTAGTATTAAGAAAAGATGCTCAGTGTTTCAGAAGAAAAGCTGGGGGACTCAGACGGAAACAGAAGCAAACAAACACTTGTCACAGATTGACTCATGTTTCAACACTCGGGGTCACTAACTGGTCTCCTTCCAAAGCCAATCTTGTTTACATCGCTTCCTGAGGTGGCCAATGGCCAGTTCAAGCCCAAGAGCCACACAACCACAAACTCATTCTCCCACCAGGCACAAATTCTTCCCCATCACCAGGCTCACGATTTGGACACTGCGAGTCCTGGACTTGGAGGGAGGTATCTGCCAGTCTGAGAGCAAAAGCCTTAACTCAGAACTGCCAATTCTGCATCTTTCACATTTCAGATAAAACATTTCTAGCTTTCTGCCAGGTTGCCCCTTACACAAGGAAGCAGCTTCCCCCAAAACCTAGCCAATCTCCTTTATATCCTCAGCGATCTCCTTGCCCTCGATGTCTACACGAAATTTCAGGGTGACAACCCCACTACCTCGCGTGTTAAATGCCTAACCGCAAAGTCCTGGGGCACCTCTGGGGTTCAGGCACTAACGCAGCACAAAAATACTTCTCTTCTGGGTTGATATAAACCCTACTGACGCATGCAATAGCCTAGAGGGAAGAGAGGCAATATAAAGCAAGGAAACAGCTACATATCCCTAACAAACAGAACTAATTACTCTATGGAGAGGTTCCCAAGGATGTCAAGGCTGCACATCCAGGGGAAAAGGCATTGATCAGCAGAAATGATCAAAAAAGAAGAAAAGCAATATTGCGCACTGAAAAGCCAGAAGAGAGAAAGCCACAGACACCGAGCAAGCATTAACAACATGGTCCCAGGAAAAGCCAAAGACGACAGCTTTAAAGTGAGCTTTCTTGAGTCCTGCTGTGTTCAGGGACACAGGCCTTGGCAAATTCTTTATAAATACATAGGACTGCATCAAAGCCACCCTTAACAATTTCTCATCTTAAGTGGAACAACTGACAGAAAACCTCCCTCCTCAGACTTTTGTATTAGCTTCTTGGGTCAAGAGAGGCCACAATAATAATTACAGCCTCAGCCAGGAGATGATACCTTGTGCTAGAAAACATTATTTGAATCAGGATTGAAGGGACAATGCTTTTCGAGCAGCAGCTAGGTATAAGAGGACCTGAATTTTTTTCCTTTTAAATATTGGAAGTTTCATCCTCTTTTGCTGTCAAGAGATTGATGTCTGTTCTGGCCCTGCATTTATAACATATATATATATGTAGTCTGGCTGGCTGATTTGCTCAGGATTTAAATTGTTCAGGACAACCACTTCTTTTAATCTTATTTACAATACCTAACAAAGTAAGTACCATGATACTAAGAGAGAGATGATTGCAGGATTTTGCTATAGTAAGGCTTGCTTTCTTTTGTCAGCAAGCACTGACTGAAGGTACATTGGTCCAGTTCTTCAGGGGAGGAGAATTAAAAAAAGGGGAACTGTGGACTAAGAGAAGCATTTTGCATAGCATCACAGAGTAGATCAGTGGTAAAAAATCTTGCCACATATTAATCTTAATTCTTTGTAGCTTAGCCCTGTTCTTTGTCTCTGAGCTTAGGACTGGGGGTAGTTGATTGCGTGTGACCCCTGCATGGTGGGAGGACCCTCTACTTGCTTTAGGGGTGACCCCACACAGCAGGGACATTCCTGTCAGCCCCAGTCCTGCCCATGGAGTCAGCCAGTGGTCAAAGGCCAGCTACCCTGGAGCAGAAAGCACGCTTCCTTCCACCTCCCTCACTGCCCAATAGCTACTCCAGCTACCTCAAGAGCCCCCAAAACACAAGATCCTTGCTTCAGTTAACCAAGTAATACAATTCATTATCTTCATTAGAAACACAAAGTCCCACTGAGCTGGGAGACATCATATCCTGAAGCAGTATATTAATAGTGAAGACAGAGTCAGTTAGAAAACAGATCCATACAGTGCACATGCGGTTCTCAGGTCGAGGTATGCTCCTAACTTCATGTTCCCTTCAGGCAGAGAGTCATGGGTGGGACTGAGCCCTCTAAACTCAGTTTGACTGGCATGTCTGTGGAAAAGGACACCAAACTGGGAGCAGAACCTGCCACCCACTTTTTGTTAAAAGAAATGAAAATATTTGAACATCCGGAGCCCAAAAGCTTTTCTTTAAAAATTACGCAGTTTAGATATAACCAAGTAAAGAGGATGCAGACAACTGTGAGAAGTTTCCTAATCTTTCCCCAATTAAAAAAATTCTCTTAGAGTTTTCCTAAACTTTGAAAGGAAGAAGCTATACTACACAAAACTGATACACCACACTGATGGATGAGGGAGGGAACGGCACACGAGAGACAGTCCATTTAGCAAAAGAACTGAAACACTAATGAATATTACTGCGTAAAGGAGAGAAGGGAACTGAGTGCATGTGTCTGTGTGCATATCACAAAAAAAAACCCTTAAGAGAACTGCAGATATCGGATTAAATGAAAGCAATCACAGGGAAAAGTATAGCATTATTAATACCGCTTTGGTTCAAAGCTTACCAACTATGCCACTACGGCAAAAGTTTGACGGTGGTGTTCTGTTCAGAGTGAGATTCTTGGTACTCCTGGTGGTTTTGATTTTCCTCACCTAGTTGCTCTAGATAACCCTAGGGCAGATTTTGTGATTCTTACTCAAGACAAACATTAATGAATTACTCAAAGAGAAAAGTATTAGGGCCCTTCACTTATCCTCCCCAATAGAAGCATTTCATTCTGCAGAAGTCATGCACAGCAAAAAAAAGAACAGGCTGATTCATCTGCAATGCAGCTAACCCATAATTGCTTACTTGCACTGTCAAGCTCTATGTTCGCAGTGCCAACTTGCCGTTTGCTATTTTGGCTACTTATATGACTTTCAAAGGAAAGATTGTTCTTACCAAGCACTGAGAGAAGAGTAGGAGGCGTTATATCAGTCTCCCACACATTTCATATTACATATAATAAGCCTCCAAGTTCAGAGGTGTCTGAGAAAATTACATCCGCCTATGGCAAAGCTGAATCTGGCCCCAGAACACAGATTTGCAGGGAAGGCGAATCTTGCCGTCTTTGCTTTCTGCCCTCTGTTGCTAGTATCCAAATGAAAATTAGCAAAGGAACAAGATCTATTGGCAAGACTGAACAGTGTATGTATTCAAACTGTCCAACATGACTAAACATATGAATAAAACCATTCAAGACAGAATTAAATTCCCTGCTGGGCGGAAAGGCTATTCATAGGCAACTAGGGAGAATTTGTACTGTAACTCCAGAATTGTACAGCTTCAAATTGTCTCATTTGAGATGTTTAGATAACACAGTCCCCTGAGTTTTTCTGTTCTGCTCAGTGTGCATCAGTATGATAGCCAAAGAAAAATGACACACAAAGGATAAGATACGCTATTTCTTCACGAATACAAGGGAACATGGAAAATGCCTAAAGGTGAGAATGGCTCACCCTTGTCTTTACAGCTTGTGAGCGATCAGCATGGCTGTTGATATTCAACACTGAGTTCCACAAAAAGCACAAAGTACGATTAAGCCACCAAAAAGAGCTGGAGAGTATCCAGGGTTTAATTACCATCATATCAGATTTTTAAATGCTGATGAGAGCACGTGTCAAACAAAAAGAACTGCACGCAATCCAGTACACTTCAGGGACTGCCTATTCATGAGGTTGATGAGCACCCAGCAAACTGACTACAAGTGGGAATTACAGAGATTTAATATCCTGAAGAAAAACAGAGCCATTAATTTACAGGGATCCCAAACAACTGGAACACAAACAAGAAAATCAGTGGAGTCCTGTGAAAACATGATACAAGAACAGATAGAATGAGAATCTAAGAACAAAGATCACTTGGATTAAGCATAACCCAAATCCTTTCTTTCATTTGAAGGACAAGATCTGCCAGATACCTTTTAACAAATGCTCCCCCAATTACATTAGCATTTAGATCCAGCTATTCCTATGGAAGACCTAACCAAATTCCAGTTCACACTGTTTTCAAGTTTACACATACAGAAAGACAGTCTTTGATCTGAAAGGAACCGGGAAGGACAAGACAAACAGTACAGGAAAAGTGAGCATCTGCATCTTTTTGCATACGGGCAACAAAAGGGTGGAGATATCGTGCATGTCTGTGCCAAATGGTGACAGTTGCATAGCTGGACCTTGTTGCGGACTGTTTCAAAAATGTGTCTGTGTCACAGTCACAAAGCCGAAGCCTGCACCTCGTAGGAAGATCATACACAGGAGATGAAAACCAAATACAAGATGTATATATAGGTCTTCCCAGGGACAAACCCAGTATCTTTAACTGAAGACATTTTCATAGCCAATTCAGAAGTTTGATATGATGTTACCCTTTATTTTTAAAGTAATCCTGCTTAAAATGTAATCAGCAAACTTCCAGTGTCCACAGACTGGGACATCCCTCAACATGGCAGTCAGAAAGATGGGTTTTGCAAGATAATTTGGCCTAACTTTTGCAAGAACATCATTACTCCCAACCGTCAGTCTGATATTATGTGTTTCCCTCTCCACTGCCACAAACACCTAAGAATACTGCACACAACAGCCCAAAGAAAACACGCTTCATGTAGCAAAGAAAAAAATTTCTGTAAGGTGTGCAGAACGCAGGATTGACAACTCAGCATAAAGGGTCCGTAAATCTCTAGAACTGGAGGAGATTACTCTTGGATATCTCAATAGTTGTGCAGAAGTTGCAAACGGCAATTTACTACTGTGTGCATGCAATCATCCAAACCTCTGTAACGCAGAATTCTTATAGGAATAGCTGCACCAGAGTGATTTTGGTCAAGCACAGCTTCAAAATCCATTTTCTTTTTTACTAGCTTGATCGATGTCTGGAGGAAACATTGCAATACCTCACCATATCCTCCTGCTCTAGAGCTACGGGATGCCTGTCCAAAAGTGGCACTTGAGGATTCAGTAGACATGTGGCTGCAGTACCGCTCTAGCATTTTTTAATAGTAAACAGCCTGATCTCTCGCTAGAGGAAAAATACTAGACCAGCATCTCATCACTGATACAACACAACACAGACACTAAAGGTCCCGTGGGTCAGCATGCCCTCACGGCGCTATAACTCACACCTTTTTGCTCTCAGACAAGATAAGGCCTAAACACACAGAAGCACTCTTACACCTACTTTACCGAAAGGGAACAGAACTATTCAGAGGTCACAAGGCCTGCCCTTTGGCCTTTCAAAGTCCGTAACTAAGGCCAAAGCAAATCAATAAATTTGACAATTCATTTAATCAACATTTGATCCAAATTTTGCTTCCTCTAGATTGTTCTCAACAACTGAGGAACGCTTTTGACTTGAAATAGGTCAGCAAAGCCACCAAAGCTCCTGGCTATCCCATGAGCAGGGATTTCAGGACAGGGCTATTTATCTCTTGTCAAGGTGATTTATCTCCCCCCATAAAGTGCTGATATAAGTGCTCATGGGTGAAATACGGGAAGGGGTCCCACGCTCCTCTTTAGCATCTTTGTAGAGGTTTGGTTTTGTTTTTTTTTTTTCATCTACTATTGTCTACACAGAGGAGCGTAAGGAGCATTTTGTCTCCAAACAAAACAGCACCTCCTGCACTGCAAGCACCCCAACAAAGCTGTTCTTTGTACCCATGACAGCTAAATCACTTCCTAACGCAACACACCATAGTGAAACCCCCTATCTCTTGTTAATGGAGTTTTGATGGCACAAATTTTGGTTGTATTTTTTTCAGACTAACCATACAACTCCCTGGTGTCACCCTAATACAGTAGAGAGCTGGAGAATGAGGGGAACCCTTCTCTCAGTAGGTGGAGTGACTTGTCCCACGTTATAGAGCAAGAAGAGCTCCATGTCCAGAGAAGAGTGCCTACTGACAGTCCTGTAAAAGATGCTTGTTTTACTCGCTTGAATTCACCACATCTACTCGATGTGCCAATTTAATACTTTTTTTTTTCCTTTCATTAGACTGCACAGGTAAATCTCCATCATATTTGCTTCTTCTTTTGGTACTGATAAAAGACCCTCCAGAATTCAGTTTCTCCTGTGCAAATTTCTATGGACATTAAATAATTGTGCCTCCACATCTGCCTTTTTGGATAATTATAAAGCAGGAATATGTCACCCTTCTCTTTTGTGCACTGGTGATCCCTATCCAGGAATGTTCTCCTTTCCCATATGGCCAAGATCCAGTAATCTGTCATGGCACAGTGCTCAGGGAATTCTTCCCCTCCTGCTAGGAAATAATCAGTCTGTTTTCATTTCCATTGAGACTTCAAGAAGAGATGATGACTTAAACTTCGAACTCCTGATTAATGTCACTTCCTTCAATGTAAGGTACAAAAACACAGAAAAAATAATAAGTCAACAATAAAGGACAGGCTTTATCAATTATTTAAACACTATTCTTGCATGAAAGATTCAAAGAGCCTCAATATCTTTTTCCCCCAATGGAATATCCTGTTATGAAAGCACCAGAGCTGTAAATCAAGTCTCTACCTGCTGCATGAAGTGATTTAATTTGGGGTTTTTCGAGTCAATTAAAATTATGGCCAAGTTTTACTAAAACATGATCTCAGCTGCCATAGATTAATAGTAATAGGAGGTTATCAAAGGCTGACTTGTATACTCTGAGCATCTGTTTACATGAGGTTTTATGTTTGCCCCTCTTATACCTGCAGAAAGATGTGCACATCCTTCGTTTATATAATGCAGCGTATGTATAGGACTTGGAGCAAATCTAGGTCAGAAAGGAGTAGCTTACTCAGATGATTGTCAGTACCACTGCATCACATACAGCCCCACAGGGAACTGCAGAAGTATCCAATATTAAACCTGCAAGTATTGACCAGGGTCACTATTGCTTATCTGTCTATGGTAGACATAAGCCAGAACACCTGCAAACACCAGAAGTTCCTAGGCCAGAACCATTTTTTAGGGCATCTCAGGATATTTCTGAGATTGAATTGTGAATAAAAGATGTTATACAGGCAGACAAAGTGAAAACCAACAAATCATCGGACTAGAGGATATTAAGGCAGGAGTTCTGAAAGAACTAAAAGATGAAATGGCTCGGACTCTCAGCTGTGATATGTAGCCTCTTGATCAAAATCAACCCGATGTTGGAGGTGGCAATATGACACCTGGAAAAAACAGGGGAACTATGGACTAGTAAGCCCAATGACTCTCCAAGGCAAATAAACAGAAGCTACGGTAAAGAAAACAATTTGTGATATATGAACAAATGTAACATTCGGGGAAAAAAACAAACATAGCTTCATAAAGGCAAGTCAAGCTTCACAGACCTACTGAAATTCCCTGAACCAGTCAGGAAGACAAGGGAAATCAAGTTCCTACGGTGCACTTGGACTTCCCGAAAGCACTCAGCAAGGTCCCCCCAGCAGCAGCTTTTAAGGAAACTAAGCAGCCGTATAATCAGAAGCAAGGGTCTCACATGGATAAGTAATTGATCAACAGACAGAAAACTGAGGAGGAACTGGTCATTTCTTGTAGTAGGGAGGTCACTACAAGTCCTCCAAAAGGATTCTTACTGATATCTGCGTCCTTCAAAATTTTCATAAATCTCCTGGAAAAGAATGTGAACAACACAGTTTGCTGATACCAGCATTGCTGATACACTGCTCCACATGGTAAATAAGGGATCACTGTGAACAACTGTGGAATAGCATTGTGGAGCAGACTTGACTGGGCTATAAAATGGCAGATGAAATTCAGTGTAATAAATGTAAAATTCACTGAGTGCAGGTTACACCCTCCATGCTAGCTGAAAGCCAGATAAGGTGACTTTAACCTTGGCATAAGCTGCCTATCAGAAGTCAGATGGGCAGAAAAATCCAGAGCTGGAACTGTCACCTTCTCCTAAATGTCATCTTCTAGACAGACTGCTGAGTACTTGGAAATTGCTGGAAACACTCCTTGGATACCCAGATACTTCTAGAACTGGAGGGATCTAAATTGCACGTTGAACATCAGGCAATCCCCACCACAGTGCCCAGGAATGGACATAGTTCCCTCCTGCCCTTCCTTAGCAATTAGGGAAGTGAGGACCAACTCAGGGAACCGGACTTCGCTGACTGGCTCAAGGTCATGCTCATGCAAGTCATGGCAGGCCTAAAGAAATCAGTTTTCGAATTGTTTGATTCAGAACATACACATGAGTAAAGAGCTGCAGAATTAAACTCTACAGGATGAAAAAAATCAGAAACTGGCCTATCAATTACCCCACATTTTCCACATTACCTCGCTAAGCCACCAAGGGGCAATGCCCCTCCCTGTTACACAGCTGCCGCTTTCACACAGTCAAATTCTGTATAACTGACCAGAATTTGACCCTGAAATACTCTTCCCAATTTGCAGTCTCAATTGCAAACACATGGTGAGCATCTACTTTTGGTTTTAATTAGTTTCTCACTTTTTGGATGTCATTTGTGTGTTCTCAACTTGAAGTACTATGCATATCGTTACCTCAGAGGGTGGCCTGGTATGAAGTCCAGCGGTATATTAGATCTAAAATCTGAACCAGAATAGGACAGCTCCACATACAGGAGTGTTTTCAGAAACAAGAGTTTGTTTCTCATGAAAAACTGATGGTTTTTCCCCCATCACTTCTGTAATTGTTGCAATTAAAGCAACAGAAGTGCAAGATTTCAGGACAAAGCTATGGTTAAGTGTTTGTGTTAAACTGCACCAACTTACTGCACTAGGAATTGACTGTGTGCGCTCATGCAATTACAGGCTCCATTGCAAGGCACATGCATAATGAGACGGTAAAGAATGTCTTTAACTTTGCTCTTCCTCAGTTTCTGGTGGTTCTACTTTGTTGAGTGAGGTTCCTATCACACAGCACTTCTACAAACAAATGCTCAGAAGCAGCTTTTCTTGTCATTTATTTGGGTGCAACCTAGGCATAAGATGGAAAAACTTACCTCTGGAACTTGGTATGAGTTGGTGAAGTGCGAGTTTCTATACAAAGTTCTATCACTAATGAACTTTTGAAGGAGAAACATTCCTGCATCAGGATTTCCAGTAGGTTGCAAATATGTGATTTAGGAGGAACAGTTTGCTAAGGCAAATTATCCCAAATTGTGTACTTCAGGATGTCAGGCATCAGCACTTGCGCAGGCAACCTAGATGAGATGCTAAGATACCCCTCAAGTCTTCCTCTTTCCGCACAGAAGGATAAGCACTTTCAAGATTCGAGGCTGAAGACTCCGACTGACCTGTCTGCAAAGCTTGTTACACGCATGTGACACTGCCCAGAACGCTCCACGCCCCCGTGGGCCAGCCCCCAGCGTACCGCATCTGCAGAACATCCTGCTGCTGAGATGGGGATAGGAAACGCAGCCTGACCTCAGACGTGGGTTCAGATATTCCAAGGCTACTTCTTACCAGGTTTTTCTTTTTCTTTATATTTACCCTTTGCATTCTTTGAGCAAGCATTCCCAATCAGTTCTTTTTACACTGGCTTTATGTCTCTGTTACCGGGTGACAATGGATCAAATGAGCTTCCTGCCTCCGAGCTGCCAAGAAATGGATGTTACATCTCAAGCCTCCCCATTGTGCTGCCACATGTGTACATTTGCAAATCACGCCAGAGAGAAGAAATAAAACTCAGGGGCATTTCAACAGAAATGTATTTCAGCAATCCTTTGAGAAGACAAGGAGGTAACAAGATTATTATATTACTTCTGTAGACCCAGTACTAATATCAGACCCACTGGTAGAGTTATTAGCAGAGCTGCTAACTGCCAAGTAAGCCTGTGCTACATGAAAAAATCTAACATAAAAAGTCCCATCCAAACCATTATAGCTTATGTAAACGTATAATGGGCCTGAAGATCCTGGAAAAGGGGGACATGTTACGGAGTATTAGGAAATAGTTCCCAGGACCTTTGTCAAATATTTAGCCTTGATTTTCAAGGCCTTATCTTCTCTCTTCCCTAGGAAATTACTCAGAGTGAATACATCCAATAAATTGATAAATAAATTGATTTCAACAGCAGACCTTAAATTCAGATGTCTATAGTGTACAAAAAGGTTTAAACTCCATTAGTCTCTGCTTCTGTATAATTGAATACTCTGCTCCTCTCTATTTTAGGCCCAGATCATGTGTGTCCCTCTCAGCCAACATCTAGGCTCAGCTCTGCCCTTACGTTTCCCAGCTCGCTGCGGTCTCCGACTCACAGCTCACTCATTTTATAACCAACACTCCCACAAGTTCTGTGGTATATTAGACCTAAGTCATGCAATGGAATAGGACAGAGAAGGGAATGGACCTGATATGCCCAGAGAGAATATTTAAACTAAAAATAATTATATTTAAACCACATTGGCAGCCAGAGCTGTTGTAATTAAAATAAGGTCTTGCACATTAAAAAACCTGCTCTTTATTTTCATTGCAGGAAACAGTCTACTCTGAACATTAATAATGCCTTTCAGCTACTGTCCTGGCGGAAAACCAACATACAGCCAACCTCCACGAGCACTGAGCACTTGGCTCAAGGTTTTTCACCAGGGTTACTTGTAGTTACTTGTACTACCCAGCAGACAGGGAATCTGAAGACAGATGAGGGATTATCAGAAGGAGCAGGACCTCCAAACCAAGCAAGGGTTGCATTCTGGGAATTTATCAGATGTTGTAGCAGTACAATAGGTCATTACCTGCCTGAAAGCATTCCTTGGACAGTACTGCTGCATACAGAAAATACCTAAGGAAAACAGTGAATACTGCCAAAAGTCCTTTAACAGTAGGAGTAGTCACAGAAGGCAATAAATGTTGGATTTAAATGCCTGTAAAACATCCAGATTATATGTTGTTGAGACACACACACCTGCCTAGGCAGAGAGAAAGGACAGGTCTGGTTATATCATTTCTGTTGTTCAGGTACCCACGACAAATGGTAAATTGAAAAAAAACAAAACCAAAAAAACAACAAAAAACCCCACGTAGAAGTGTTATGTCAGGTTGATTTTGAAGCATTCAAAAATAAGCACCCGAAAAGATGCTATGCCCTAATTTAAGACAAAGTTGGGCATATTTACAGCATCACTGAATAGCTACATCTCCTCTAGAAAGAGCAAGATGTTCATTTCCCAAGCCTGTCTTTAGGATGTCATTTCAACAGCTAAACCGCTGCCCCGCCTTCTATCAATTTTCCAAACGATAAGGTCCAAGCAAGCCTATTCACTATTTGTGATGGGCTTTAAGAAACATGCCACAGAATCAAATTTGAGTGCTGCAGCTAACTTTCAAGGGTACAAGAAAAGCCACACAGCCAGCAGCCTCCCTCCAGGCTATAACTGCTACCGCATGGAGTGCCTTCTAATGCTCCTGTGTGTCACTGGCGATACCACTGGGACCTCCTCGCACCCACGCCCCAGCCAACTGCCTGCCTTTGAAAGTCTGTGACCACTGCACTTCTCCCATCTTCATCACATCCCTCCCTTTACTGTGCCTTTGAAAAGGCAGTCACTCTGGCCCTGCAAAAACAGAGGGAGGCACCCACAGCTGCTATGGACACCACGCAGCCGCAGCGACCTACCTCCAACCCCCTAGAAAGGGAAGTTGCTAAAGTGCCTGGAGGCCCTGGGCACACAGCTTGGAGAGGACAGCTTTCCACCAGCCCTTCCCCTGGGACATTCTCTGCTTCCCGGGTGCGTCGGTGCGAACCACAGGTGCTGCAGGGGCCAGAGCTGCTCTTCCTAGAAGACTTCATATGCAAACTCCCTCAGCAGTGCCAGATCCAAAGCTCTCTTCTTGCCTTAACCTGTGGCCAGCAAATACGAAGTGTCGGTGCAAAAGCCGGCGAGATCAACACGGCAGTTTTCATGCAGCCCCAGCAGAAGTGGCGGGCGCTCTCGGTGGGAGGGCAGCACCACCCAGCCTTCACCACCACTTTGTTGCCTTCCTCGTAGTTGGCATTTACCTCTGTGCTGCCTTGCAGATCTCGGAAGATACTTCGCAGTGCTAAACCCAGAAAGTCTGAATGGCATCAAAATAGCTTCAACTTATCTGCCTAAGCCTGATGAATGCCATTTCAACTCATTTCCATAAGATTAGCATCTTGCTCTATAAACGACTTTTCAACATAGGAAAAATAGTTTCTACCAACAGTGTGTAGTGCTACAGATAACTAACATGAAAAATGTCATGCAATGCAGGCACCGAATAACAAAATGATCAGTTTTTCCACTCAGATGCTTTCTAATACTGCTTATGCTTTTTTTGTGAGATATGGTGTTCATAATAAATAATTTAAAGACTTAATGTTCACACGCTCCTTTGTCATCGGCAACTCTTGCATTGCCAAATAAAAGTATTTCATTTTTTGGTATTCTGTAAAAAGACCGTATATTTGTCAACAATTTTATAACTCTTAGCAGTGCTTCATGAATATCATCAGCATTGGATCCTCTCTCAAAGGCCTACTATATAAAAAAAAATAATTAAAAAAGCAAGTCTGACGATTCCCTTTTTCTCTTTATTACAGCAGCACTATTCGTGCTGCTATCATCAAGGGTCTGTCAGCATTTTTATTAGCAACCACTACTCCAGGGGTTTATAACTCAGCAGTAAAAATCCACTCCAGAATGAAACTTGTCATGCAAGGGAGCTTGTATTTAAGCCCAAATGTCAGAAAATTATATTTATACATTTTGAAAGTTATTTTAAAGCACTTTCAATTGTTCAGGCAATTGGACTACATCACTGACCGATCATTTGAGCCCCAGCATTGCAAAAGGAACTTGCTGAACGTGACATTCAGAAATCACTTCCTAAAGCTTGTGGCCACCTTGTGACTACAAGGCCAAAATCTATGTATGTCCGTTTTTAAGGAGCGCCCTGAGACAGTATATTATCACCAGTACTTAAATCTCTCACCAACTTCAGTTGCTGTCTACTCAGAGCTAAAGGCAATCCTTCATATCATTCTGGTTATATCACAGACAACCATTCAACACAGTTTCAGATTGCCTGGAATTTCAAAGCCTCGTAGAGAACTGAGCACTCAGGTCCTATTGCATTTCAGTGCATTCAGCAGACGCCCAACTTCTTAGCTCCTTTGCAATCCCCAGCCTAAGCTATCCAAATAATTATTTTCAGAGTGCTACAGAAAGCAGGGCGAAATCTTCCATGACCTTGAATCAGTTCATGTTTTCTTTATTCTTCTTCACAAAACAGAGAAAATAAAGCAAGCGATTAATTGCAACAAATACAATAAGCTATACTTCTTGAATGCTCTGAGTGGTCAGATCAAAAAGACTGAAGTGTCTAAGTCTTGAACAGCAATAAAACCCCACTGCCAGTAGCACCTGTCACCTGGGGAGGCCCGCAAAACGAAAATTTCTATAACTTGGTGGCCAACCTCTGATCCATAACATACACAGAGCTTTCAAGCTGTGCAAGTATAGTTCAGTCAATGCCACACTCCACGATTCTGTCTTCTTCCTTGAAGTGGCTCTGGCATACCATGTTATGGTATGAGGAGGGGACATGATGCTAGCTTGAGGTCCAGCACACAATCCAGTCAAGTACCTCCAACACTCCCAGCATCAGCTAAACCCTCAAACCACTCACACCCTCCTCCACAGTCCTCACTGCTTGGCAAAGTCTGCAAAGGACGACGGAGCAAGGAACAACTGCAGGCAGAAGAGGCTGAAGCACTGCAAATGTGCAAGTCCTGGCCGAAAGTGCAGAGAACAGATCTGACTCCCAGGCCAAGTCTGGAAACTGCTATACTCAGCTAAAGCTACAGCAACACTGATGCTGGTACTTGAAGCTGAGGGAAATCTGGGCAAGAATGAATGAATCAGGGTGAGAGCAGGAAATAGAGCAGGAGGTGAGACGGGACCTGGGACTCGGCGATTTGCAAGTGTGCTACACAAAGATGCAGGGGAATCCTGGAGATACAGGAGCAAAGCAAGTTTTCAGAAAATGAGCAGTAAAGACCTGAAAAGAGAAAGCTGGAAAATGGGGATAGGCCCTTTGTTTGGGAAAATTTAGGGGTGGAGTAAAAGGGAGACTCCTTGCCATCTTGGGATTTTGAAATGCGGCTCCTCTATTACAGAAGTGTGGTCACTGTATTATATAGGATAGACTGCGAGTAGACATTTTGCTGGACAGAACGGTCAAACAAGAGAAACTGAATGACAGGGCAACGCTGAAATCCTCCTGCCAGTCAATGAGGCACGTAACTTCCTCGAGAGAACTGGCTTAACAGTTCTGTGGCTCTACTGAGACATTTCAGTATTCAAACTGTAAACTACATTCCCTAACCTTCACTCTGAAGGCAGCTGGACACACTTGACAAAAACTTGAGATGGCTCCCATTTTGTGCAATAAGGTCTCTTTGATGAGCTCGTATTGCACACTAAGCTCGGTATTATCCCTAATGTGCTTTATGCAAGTGAATCATTCCAGCTGGACTGTCAGGAGAGAGACTGCAAATTATGGAACAACTATGTTTAATACAAAATGCCAGTTCAGCCAAGGTTGGGTTTTGGAGCATAATGGGAGAACTTGCTTCTTAAAAGATGCCTGATTTTGAAATGTGGCCGATGACAGACATTTCTACAAATCCTCCAGAAAAGCTTTTGGTTCTTTTCAAGAACACCAGTTAATAGAGTTATACCACCTGTAATTTAATTAATTCTTTTTATTGCTCATTAGACTAAAATCTGGTCATTTTAAGTGGAAGGGAGCTTTGAGTAAATGATCACCTTTTTAGAGCAATTCCTGATTTGTCTTTGACCAAGACGGTTTCTTATGCTGCTGTAATCTACAGTAACTGTTGTCTGACAAGAGCCTTTTAACTGAAATTGCTCCTATTACAGCTGTAATAAAATCAGTTTAGAAGATGAAGAGGCTGGCTTTATGGGTTCATCCTTCACTCCCCCTTCTTCAGGTGAGATATCTATCATTCATCGTACTTTGTAACACATTAAAATATTCAAAATCATTCAGGGGTTTTCATGCCAGCTACTACAGAATCAGGCAAAACCGCTGAAAGCTCCCACGGAACAGAAGTGGCTCAGGGACACAACACAACACCCAGAACATAGAAGGTGAGAAGGCTGGAAGCAGCATTTACCTCAATGAATGCTGGTAAAGTGAAACACTCATTTTTAAAAATCAGACCTAGGAAATAATTCCGGAGAAGCAAGCATTTCGGCAGCTTTCGTTCCTGTTCTGACTTTTTTAACACAAACTAAAACATGGGCTTGAAGGGCAGTACCATCTGAGAACTGAGAGGGATCCTTTGATCCAAGCTGGCCACGTTCAGAGTACGACTCCAGAGTACAACTCGAGAGTACCACTGGGATAGTCAGCAGTTGCATTTCTGTCTGAATTTTTAAGTTACTAAATGCCATTTAAGTAACTCGCATTCATTTTATTGGCAAATGAATGGGCCTCCTAACATTGATTATATTTATTGTGGTCCCTCTATTATTGCCTACCAGTTTAGCATTTCAGCAACTTCACCAAGCCTGCTCATGGTATGCTTATGAGCATCATTGAAGTCATAGAATCATAGAATCGCTATGGTTAGAAGAGACCACAAAGATCATCAAGTCCAACTGTCTACCCAATGCCACCAAGGCCACTAAGTCCTCCCATTTCTTCTCAGAACCAGTTTTGTGGCCTTCTAGTTCCAGCATTTTGCCAAACAGAGAAGCATAGATGTGGTTTTCTCACTTCTAGAGCATTTTCATGCAGCACAGTGGAATTTACACCATAGTGTAACACAATCTCTTCTGGGAGGGTGGACAGTTTTCCTAAGGCTCTAGAATGACATCTGGAGAAGACCAGGCCCGTTCAGGTAAAATAATCTGAACTATAGCTCTGTTCTTGAGTCCAACTAAAACTTCAAAAGAATGAAACACTTGTATCATAAAGAAGCTAAGCACATGTTTTAGCCTTAGGTATATGCTCAAAACTCACTGGTATTGGTTTAATTGCCGGATTTAACAGGATTGACTTCAGTATGTACTTACATACTTTACTGAACTGGGAATTTTACAGATCTCATTTAAAATGAAAAGGTTTTAGAAATGAGCCAGGTGTACACTAGTTATGAGCTTCTGAAACTTGTACCTAGTGATGCAGAATTTACAAAAATGAGCTTCAGATTGCTACAACCCTAAACCCCCTTTGACTTCCACTGGAAAGTCAACTCTTAATGAACTCACTTACCCAACTCACCACTTTGACAATGACTTCCGTAATCTGGAGCTTGGCAAATGAAAACAGATTCTAGAGATCTTCCACCTCCCTACAGCTCTGCAAAGCTTATTAATCTGTGGGTGGTGTACTAACAGATCTTACAAAGCAGCACATTCTTAAAACATTTTGAAAAAACTGATTTGCAGCAAATGCTACAGATTAGGAACAAGTCTCAGACAAATGTTCAAACCCACAGTGTCCTTACTGAAACAACCAAGTCTTCTGAAAATTATCCATACTAGGTGGTCTATGCCTTTTCCACAGACAAACTGTCAAGTATCTAACTATTCGGGTATGTATTTGCGGATATGCGGATATGCCTTTTAATCCATGAAGTAGTACTGTGTTCTTACAATGCTGAGATGTAATAGTTGTCCCTGTCCCATGTCGAACCACCGCTTCCCAGGCATCCACTTAACGGAAGTCTTCCTGCAGTAAACTCTTCCTCTATACCAATTCAACTTCCCCTTCTAAACAGCAGCGCTGCTGATTTGCCATTTCAGGGACCTTAAAGCATTATGAGATAAAAAAGGAGGAAAACATGACAACCCACCGAAGTTCTCACAGTCACAGGTCTGGCTGGGCACTGCTATTTCTCTGTAACATTTCCACTGGGGCTTGCCAGGGAGGAACAGTTTTTCACTGAGCCCTTTACACTGGAACAGGCTGTACCTGACCGGGTCACTTCAGACAGTCCCATTGCCTGTGGTTTTGGTATTTATTCAGTCGTGTCCATGGCTCTGTCTCAACAAAGAAACGGTTATCTGCTTTTTTTGCACTATGATGGTGATAGGAACAAGTTAGGTAAGAAGAAACTCCAAAGGCAGAGTAGTTAAAATCGGTGGTGTTGGCAACATTCTCCTAGAGATTACATTCCTTTGGCCCTTCCCTGCTCAGGATTAGTGCTTTGGAAGAACGTAAAATGTACATCAGGCTGCCAACACCGACTGATTTCAGCAGGCCCACAAAATGTTCTTGGGCTAGAACAGAGAGAAATCCCCTGGTGCTCACCAGTGCGAATTCAGACAAAACTCCCTTTCACGTCACTGGGAAGACAGCCAGAGGGAAGGTTGAACACTGAAATCCACTACTGGGGTGGTTAATGTCCCAAAGGAGCTAGTCCGTTGCTGTTAGTGATTTCCCTGGGCTCTGGATCAGATCCTGAATATGGTGAAAGCACTGGACTTCTGCAAATCATGCAAGAGCTCTTTTCACAGCAAGCCAAAAAGGAAAAGCCAGCCCCACGGACAAGGCTCCGAGTGCCTGGCCAAAGTCCGCTTGGCTACAGCCAAAGCTCCTTCTGTACTCCAGAGCACCAGGAGACGGGTCGGTGCATGCTGCCTCCCACCAGCTGTAGCCACCCAGAAAACACCATTTTCTCTCCTTCGGTTACAGATTATTTCAGTTTTGAAAAAATACTTCACCTTCATTTATATATATATTAAAAATAAATTGTGTATATATATGCCCTATATATTATTGTATCAATTATATACACATATATTGTATTATTATATATATTTTCTTTAACCATTTCTATATTATATATCTTACTTATCATACCTAACGTACAGACGCATTCAATGACAAGCAATTTTTTCCTCAAAAAATATTAAAAACTGTCCTTTTCCTTCACGGATCTACAGATCAGGAATTTTAAAAATATCAGCCATCAGATTTTGCCTACTTACTGGCAGAGCTAGCCACCAATTATGATTTTTTTTTTTATATTAGCAAGTAGGTCATCAAGTACTTTTATTTTTAAAACTCGTAAGGGGCTCAGCAGATCCTCACCTATAAAAATTCCTGACACTTCCAATGTTACTGCTATCAATGAGAGACATTTGCCAAGTGCAGAGGATAATTATGATTATTAGCATTTATAATAAAATGACTAAGCTGTAGATATTTTTGGCAAGGTGCAGACTATCACTGATCTGTTATATCACCTCTGATCACTCAAAAAGTGTGCAAAATGGGCGTATCCCGAAAGGCTGATAACCATGTGTTAGAAAGACATATAATTGTCGTTTTGTTTGACCGATCTCCAAACGACAGTGCCAGAATGCCTGCAGATGTACTCTCCTGTTCTGACACGATGTCGCAGACAGTGGCTCAAGGAGAACAGTTCGGTGATCAAATTGAATCTGGGAAGTCTGAATTGAAAAGCCCAGCTCAGCTGAAATGCCAGCCTTCTCCTGTAACCTTGTAATACCAATTATTTGGTAAAACAGTAAATAATTGCCTACACTAGATCTGCTGTGTCTGTGTCAGGTCTGAGCCAAAGTGGATGAAGAGAGTTTGATGAAATTGGGATTAGGCCCTTTGACCAGACTGTTTGAGGTCAGTGATTTATTCTGCACTGGTAGAGTACCTTGTACAACAAAACCTGTGCCAAAAGGGGGTTTGAGTGTCTAAATGCTCTCTTTCTGGTATGAAAGGATGAGATGGCAATCCTCCTGCTAGTCTCTCATTCATTTCAGCCATTCCTTCCCCACCAGATGTGGCGAGAAAGAAAATAAACAAAATCCTGCAAAGAGCTGTAAGTAGAAAGCCCAAAATTCTCATACAAAGTTAGTTCCTGTATCTAGTATTTACTTCATTTTAACTCTCTTCCCTCTGAGACTGGGACTTCCAGATGTGTAAGGCCTATACTAACTACTTCTTACAGAGTAAGAGATACAAGACCAAGCACCAAGTATTTAGGATGCTTATTCAGAATACATGATACCATAAAGATTTTGATTAACCAGTCCTGGAAAGGCCCATATTAAGCACATCTTCCTGAATTTAAGTCAACAGTCAGTCTTGTTACCCTCCTTCACACATGCCTGTTTTGACAGTGGTGGCTTTCATTAACAGCGTGCACAGCAGTCAGTCATCCCCCAGCTCACATACAGGCATATCCAAAGTCCTAGGCTTGAGATTTGGGGGGGAGGTACATTTTCTTTGTGCTGTATATTTTTCAATAATTAATTTTTCCTAACTGCTCTCTCTTTTTAGAATATGCCAGACAGTGTCAAGGGAATGCACTGCTCCCATAGTTTGTGGTAACAAGCAGATGGAACATTAGTAGACTAAAACCTCAAAATTTAAAACTATGAAAAGAGATACATCTGTTCATATTTTTTGCTCCTATAAAACATGAGGAGAATGGGAGGAATTCGGAGGATGAGAACCAGAGTCATATGGCATGCATATGGTTTCTCTTTTATCTTTGTCTCTACAGTACATAAATAAACGAAATCGATCCCAGTACTGCTGCATATAAATAACTGTAGGATGACATTATTAGGCCAATTACTATGACCACTTACAGACTAAAAGAAGAAAGCATTTTTCTTGTTATGTCCCTCGGCTCTCCAGCAATAGTACTGGCTCATATCCAGCCTTTTTCAGTTAGAGTTATATCAGCATGCGAGACGTTGGGTGGTATGTACTACTTGCATCACTCTTCTCACAACAGGATCCTGATCTTACTATTTCAACACAATCAGTTTTGCTCTTAAGCCTACTTTTACCTTCAAGTGTTTGTGTGCCTGTTCAATCTCACACTCCAGGAAGGGCTGAATACCTTGTGAGTTTAAATGAACCCAGCAGTTACACTGGGCCTATCCCACTGAACTGCCATTTTCATTCCTAACGATCATCTTTGTAACTAGAAAGAATGAGCAAGTTGTCATTAGAAGCACTGTATCACACAGGGAGATGGCCTGAGCCTCTACGTTGAGTTACTCTGCATTAAGGTTCATCTGCAAATTTGATGGATTCGTTTAACCCCTCTTATGCTTTAGCTCACTCAACTCTAGGAAATGCCAAAATCAAAGGGATAACAAAACATTACATAATCTCGATACTTCCTTCCCTTCCCACTCCCAAGGTTTGTACTGAGTTGAATGTAAACTCAAATCTTTTCCTCAATTGTAGTCCAACGTAATTAGATAGAAGAGTTCAGGATGGCACAAAGTATTTCTACACATCCCTGGGAAATCCTTTACCGAACTAGAATTCACCGCTTGGTTTGCTCTCTGATCCCTGCCTTTGTCCTCCTGTTGCAACTGCTTCCCTAACCAATATAAATTTGATTTATTTTTGAGTTAGTTACTAAGAAAAATCCAGTTACCTAAGCATCCTGACTTGGACCGAAAAGCCGATCACACTAAAATCAAGTTCCTAAAGACACTTGCACTAAATATTTTCTGTAAAATGAAAATATCTGAGAGGGAAGTTCAAGAGTGTCAGGGAAGAACTGCTCAGCAATGTGAATCTACAGTAAGTGCTTGGGACTGACAGAAGAAAAATCGGAGTCCATTACCCAGCTTTGCTGTGCTACTAGCTTCTGCTTCTCCATTTCAAAAGCAATCCCGAGGTGCTCTTGCAGAATCTATGCTCATCATCACAATGACACAGGTTAATGAAGACATCCCACTGTGGGGAACTTACAAGGTTTAAAAAAGTAGATTCAACTGCTGACCTGTGCTTCCTTGCCCATGTTCCTCTCAGACTCCACCATCACCCGTCAGAACAACATTTTTCTTGTACATATGACACTACTTTTCGGTGCTGGTCTCCAAGGAATCCTTAACAGTGGAGCAAGCCTGCAGGATTAAAGAAAAAAGATTGTTGCAGTTTTAACCCCTATTCTTCTCCCTCATCCAATCCCAAATATAACTTGTTTATGCATAGGTTTAATTTATTCCAGAAGTTTGAGTTTAATTTGTTCCAGAATATTCTTGTGGGAACACTAGTTGAAAACTGGCAATTCCAGCTAGCAACTCACTTTTGGATCAGAGCTCCGTGTTTCCCACTCTGGTCAACCATCAGAGTCCAACAGATGAGCTGATATAACCAGCCTTCCCTGGAACTGCCGCGAGGGTGAGGATCGCAGGATTTTTGTTACAAGAAACCTGCACTTGGGGCAGTGTGACACCCTTGAAATTAGTACTCCATCTGAAAGTTTCCAATAAATTCCTCTCTACTAAGCAGTTTGGAGACTGCTAGAGAATTCCCCGGAGAAGTGAAGAGTCCATAGGGGAAGTTTTTATTCACAAAATATCTAACTTGAACCAGCAGCATCCTCCTCCGACTTCATCCTCTAGTAGTTTTACTTATCACAGAGGGGGTCTTATACAGTTTAAGCAGTAGAGTTGTGATAGGAAAGGAGTTTGGTCTCTGTATATCCTTCAAATATTTAGCATTTCAATATTCTATATCACACTTTTAAGTCATGTTTTAAAATCTTTCACGTTATCAGAAAACTCTACGTATCTTCCAAATTCACTCCCACTGCTAAAATTAAGCATATGTTTTAGGGTAAGAGAGGGAAGTTGTACAGGTCTTATACGTTTAATTATTCCAAAAGGCAAATTAGAAGACTCCAAGAGATTGCTAACTTTTTTTTTCATACACAAACATTTGGGTGCCCAAATACAAATCCAGGCCCCCCCCCCTGTGATGAAGGCTGCGCATATTCAATATTCTGTCAAGGTCTCAGTATAACCCTACTACAGCAGAGAATCTAATACCTGATCTTTCACAC
This sequence comes from Cariama cristata, assembly GCF_000690535.1. Classification (NCBI taxonomy): domain Eukaryota; kingdom Metazoa; phylum Chordata; class Aves; order Cariamiformes; family Cariamidae; genus Cariama; species Cariama cristata. The sequence goes on from NW_009593879.1 coordinate 34,427, forward strand.
CTCTCCACATGAAAAAAAAAGTTAATGTAAGACAAGGCAGAAACTGAAGATTAAAATAGTCAGCATATTCATATTCATACACACACTTTACCTATCTCTGCTAATCAACAGCAAAAACAGAGGTCAGTACTTTGGCCTGGGCAGGTCTACATAAATTATTGCCTTATTAGGATTTACAGAGAAAGAATGAGGCCAAGATAAAAGAACATAAATAACAAGGAGGAAAATTGTAAAGAAGGAGAACTGCAGTGAGAGACTCAGATTCCACTAGATGCTGAACTAACTATTGAGCTATATTCAGCTTTGGTGGATCCCATCAAATTGAACTAGGTTGGGTTGTGATAAATATGTTTGTACTTCGGTAAACCTAAAATATAGTTTCATAATACCTAAAGTACTTGGTCCATCATTCATGCATTGGCATTCCAACTCATATGAACATGCAGAAGTCTAATAACCAAACATGCAAAACGTCAGTAGCTTTAGACTGATAAGATCAGGGCAATCTGGTACACCAACACCAGAGGGGAAGCCATCCCCATTACACCAAGGGCGTTCCGTGGGCTGGGCTCTCCACCCCGCTACATCAGTGCTGCTGCATTTGACTTGCAGGCAATGTAAAATTAACGGCACTGCAACAGGGAACTGGGGATTTACTTGGGCTCCTCTCGGAGAAGAATTCGGTTCTGCTACTTGGCTTGTTCCATGGTAAAGCTTTTGAAGTAATTCAAAATCCCTTCAGATTTTCTAACAGCACAAATTAAAAAGCTCCAGATTCTTAGATACACAGTCTTTTCGTTTCACTTTCAGAAAAAAAGAGATTTAAAGCAGTGCTTGCAAAACTTGCGGCCCAGTGCTCGAGGTCCCATACCGACCCTGCGGTGTGATAGGCACTAACAGACCCTGTCCTGGTTTAGCCCTGCTTCTGTCCTCGATTCACGCAGTTTAATTTGAGGTCGTTGCCATATATGTCAAATAATTTTCTGAAGAATTTCCTGTACAAGTTATTGACACTCACTTTTATGGGTTAAGAAAATACAGGAGATCCTTCAAGGACACAGCATTAGAATCTCTCCTAATCACCTCACAGCAAGTGTGCCCAGAGTACTGAAAGTATTTCCATATCCTCACTCTTTTTTTTTTTAAAAAAAAAGGTCAAAAGAAAAAACAAAACATGCTTAAGGGCAGCTTCTAACAAAACGTGTATGAGAAGACACGAGGCCCTCACAGGTGCTTTTACCACCCTCAGTGTAAGACAGCAATCAAATGTTCTGCCATCATGTAGCATAATTACAACACGACAGCTAATGTTTATTTTATTGGCACTGCAGAATGTGCAGACAATTCTTTACAAGCAGGCACACAGAGCCATGAATTAATGCCACAAATTAAAAGCAAAATCAAAACAAGAGTATTTAGAGAATTCGATCAACTGCACTGGAAGAATCAAACCCTCCGCCTCCAGTCTTTTTACCTGTTCTTAAGAAAAAAGCCTTACTTTGAAAAAAGCACCATGTAATGTGGCTGAATGGCCCAGAAGCCCACGACAAGGAAAACCAAAGGGAGAAATGAATTCTGCAGACAACCAATCTCCACTGCGTGCACGACATCCAAGTTGGATATTCAGTGCCAGTTTCCTTCTTGCACCTCATGGACACAAGAAATGGGCTCAGATGTCAATCAGACATGATCTATAAGCTAGCTTTTGCTCAATAAAATAGAGGCTACTATAAAGCGATGCATGAAAGATACAACCGTGCACCCCAAGAAAGAAGTACTTCACTACATGCTCACATTTGACATAAAGGGACCTTAGGAAGAAAGCAACATAATAGTGAGCATTACAAAGCCACTCTAAGACACCTAGTAATAGGTAGCTTTGTTCAAACAAATCTTCTTGAGGTATTGGAAATATACTTATTTGCAGGAAAAAACAGAGGGTCGCAAAGAGTCAAATTCAACAAGACCTTCCACCCAGGCTTAATTGTGAGACTGTGCTAGGGTTTTCATTGATGCCCTCATGTTCCTGAAGCTCAGACCGAAAAGCGGAATTTTCAGCTCTACAGTTAGGATTATTAGTGTTTTGGAAAAAAACAAGACAATAGTTTTTTGCTGGGAAAGCCACTGGTTTAGATCTCCTGATAAGAATTGCATTTTGCTCATACAATGCATCTTAGTTCAGAAAAAACTCGGCTTGTTTTCATAGTTCAGAAAAACTCGGTTTTTTTTCAGATAATCTGTAAGGTTACCAAAGAGTTATTTGAAAAATAGATTTTTAGTTGTAAAGTGATATGGAAAAAAATACATCAGTGAATGAAATCAGGAAAAGTTTGAAATTCCATTATGACACTTTTATAGTCATTTAAACTACAGCTGTACTGATTAATATTTATGACCATATTATCTTTCCCCTCTAAAACAGTATATTTCGTAATAATTCCAGAAGACAATATGCAGATACCATATGGTCCTGCAAACATCTGCAGCCCAGAGCCATCTCTGTCAGAAGCACAGAATGTCAGTATGAGATTGCCCAGGAGTTTCCATCTGATCTGCTGCCGCAGGGATTGAAAGAGCAATAACAATAAAGGGAACCGTGAGTGTTGTTTAATGTTTTCCAATGGATCGTGCACATTAGAAACAGTAATTAATGATTCGGTTTATAACGCTTCAGGGAATTACTGTCCAACAAAATTTAAGTAATTTAAATTTGCAATAAAGTTTAAGCGTGCAGGCATTTCATGGCAGCATACAGTACTGATTTGCCAGAGGAGACGAAACACTGTTATTGCTGCCACATCCAGATAATCCACAGAAAAAGCCGTATCAACCCCCTTAAGTGATTTGATTATACTCTCTTACTGTGCAACCACCCTCAAAGGCGTATTCTAAATCAAATACACCTCTCTAAAAGACCACAGGAGCAAAAACCCAGCACAGAATTAAAGAACTCTTTTTTTACTGTTTTAAGACATAACTGTAGCCCTCTCCTCCAAAATCTATCTCCTAACACTTGCAGTTGTCATTATTCTATTTTTAAAAAATGCTTGTATCACTTAACCCATGTCACCGTAAGAAATTAAAAATCAGATCCATGAAATAACCTATATAAGAAATAGCCGCCTTTGCCCAAACTTCCTGCGGCCATTTCCTATAAGGGCAAGAATACTTGGGAGCTGGAAGTAAAATTTTCAGATTAGTACCTCTCTTTCTGCAGCCCTAAAACTTAACCTTTCCTTCCTAAAAATGCTTGCGAAGATAATGTTTTACATCATGCCCTGCAAGTCAATACATGCAGGCTTCGTCAAAGCCAGAGAATAAATGAGTTCTGGAGGAAAAGACCTCTAAACCAGACCTTCTCTATGAAAGCAGAACTAATCCAGGTTTGCTCAAGTCGCTGCATCTGCAATTAGTGAATCTAAGGGAGGGCATAGGTAGGGAGTATCCCTTACTCAGACTTGTACTTTGACTCAACAGGTTAAATATATCCTTACAGATTCCATTTACATGACAGAGCATGACAGGGCTTTGCTTCTTTCTCTGACGGTGGCTTCCCAAGCAAGCTGCTTCATCCTGAACATTCAGGCGTCTGAGACACAGGCCCATGGCACGCTGTGCTCTCAGGTAAGGTAAGTCACTACCTTCAAGTCAGAAGCAGCAGCCTGGCACAACTGCCTCCGACATCCCAATCACTAGTGCCTCTGGCTGATGGCAAAGGCACCCAAGCACTGCGACAGTCTTGGTTCTAGCCCGTTCGTTAGTGCTTCTTCAGCCAAGCATGCCTGAAAGGCTGCTTGGCCCCTGGGCTTCACAAAGGCTATCGTTTCCTTTGTTCAGGTTTGGCCTCTAGTAACAGAGGCAAAAGAAGTGCGTGCCAGCTGTGTGGCCGCACCTTCCCCCCCTCACTCCCACCCAGCTCCGCCACCCGCAGCAGGGAAGGACGGAGGGAGACGCGCTGGGGCAGCGCAGGGACCTGGCTGGGAGCCCTGGGGATCCTGAGCGCTGGTCCAGAGCAGTCGGCTCCTCTCCTGCCACTCTGGGCAGCGCGTTTCTAGGCCTGTGAACATTTGGCGTAGCAATTATAAAAGTGACCCTGGTGATTATCAGACATCCTTCTTACTGTATTTGCCCTTAGGCTGAGCAACAGAGGCATTTACACCAAATGCTTTTTCAGGATCTTAAGCTTTTCACCACCTAAGGGATGTTGTAAAGTTTAGCTGTAAACACAAAATGATTTCTTTAAAACACCTATCCAAACACAAAACATAAGTACTTCATCTCAACATCTCAAACCGATGCTGTGTAATTTTACCTTTCCCATTTCTACTCCACATTCATGTTGCTCTTTTTTTTCCAGGGCATTTCTTTTGACCTGACCAGGAAAGTCCTTTAATGTAGCTGTTTAGAAACTGGTAAGCATAATCTGCAATATTTTCAAGGGCAACTAAATATATTTTAGCCATAAGAATTTTATTGGAATGTGTTTATGCAAGCTTGGTCTAATTATTTTTAAGTGTCAGATAAGTATTAATGATATTTTTACTGAAAAAAAAAGTTTTAGTGGAAAGTTTAAAACTTCTGCAGAAAATTCTTAAGTACCTTGAATGGGCTGGTATTTGTCAACACCATCAGAGGTGACATACTCAGACCTGCTTTCTTCTGGTATTACACCGATATCCTCAAGATATCTCTGAATAAAATTACCTCAGTGTCTCTAAAAGCTGACAAAAATGCAGCAGGATTAAAAAACCCTAAGTATTTCTCTCTCTTAGAGTAATCAACAGGACGGTTATCCTTCCCAGCATGCCTCACCTGCAGCAAAAGAGCCTTCATCTGGCTCAGGTTTTTTTGGAAAAGGCCTCATCATCCTGCAAGGTAAAGTCATTCCTGTGTTTCATGTGCTGCTTCTCCTGTCTCCAGCCGTTTCCTCAAAGTCAATTGATCGAGCTGCACTATTTCAGTGATAGTTATCTAGGTAACTGCACTTGTATGCCAGGAGGCATCATGGACTTCTCTAAGGTCTCATCCTCCCAACGTCCACACATGCAACATCATTCTCTTCAACAGGACCGGGCAGGACAGGGCCACGCTCCCCTGACCAGGCACATCTGCCCCATGAAATAGGTAACGTGAAACGCGAAAAGAAAGACAACTGGAAAACACCATTGACAAAAACGAAACTACTTTTGCACTGTCCTCTATGGCAAACAGCATTAAAAGAGAATGACCGCTTCTTCCGCAGTGCATCCCCCTGGTGCAGGAATCTCTTTCATTGCCATATTTAATTACTAATCTTGGGAGCTGGAGTGAAATCAAGCAAACAGAAATGCTCTGACTTCCAGCACTGAAAAATTAATATCATTGAGTTTAAGGCATAAATTAGAACCCTGAACACAGATTGAAATTCACTTTGCTCATGTCCCTCATTCCAATTGCAGTGACTTGCACTGTGCTCCAGAACAGCAAAAGCCGAGCTGCATTAACACACCTGAGCCGTGCCTGTACCTGCAGCCTTCTTCGCTCAACTCCCAGCTTTCTGTGGTGATTGGCATCAAGGTATTAGCCTGATCCAACACATCTTATAGTCCAAGTCCTAATAGGAAAGTAGGATCTACTCCAACTTCAAATAAAGTCAAAGGGAGTTTTCTCATTTATGTCAGCAGGACGACAACTCTGCCAACATTAACATTATGGGGATTGTTGGTCTATTTTACACTAGAGAAATTCAGCCATATGTAAGCAGAACATTACTATTATATACAATAGACACCTACGGATGAGAGATCAAGAATATTGTAACCTTCAATAGCACAAGGAAGTTTAGTCAATAAAAACCAAGCGTACTAGTGGGAGAGAGCACTGCCATAAGGCCAATCTGGTAACAATAATGTGCCAAAAGATCATTAGCGGCCTGGTTCTTGTTTTAAAACGTGTCCACTGCAGGAGCTGGAGGGTACGATTTGCTCCTCCTTGATTCTTGAGAGAGAAGCACTCATCACAAATCAAAAAATACAGTACTCCTTGGAGATCCCTATTTTAGTGCAGAGAGGAAGGATCTATCTGTGTTATCCCATACATTCAGTATCTTCTTCCCGAATTTGGATTAGTGAACCAGAGCACACTAGCTTTCCATGAATGCAACAGACAGTTAAACCTTGCAGCCTCACACGTATCTTGCTCTGCCTATAAATCCGATGTTGCAGGAGATGTGTTTCTGGAGACTTCTTGCAAACCACTGCAGAGGATCCTGTTTCTTTCTTATGTCAATGAATAATCATGATCATGCCTCAAAAATTAAATAGTATGGGAGTTAATCAGGCATTACTATCATTCAGATAGTAGCAATTCATGTTCGTTTCATAAAAATCTATGCTTTATAAAGTATGTATATTTTTGTGCTTTATGTCTGCAACCAATATGCACATGAATTATTAATGTGCTATAAAATGAGTATATTTTTTGGGGAAAAATGAACTACCTAAGGCATTTTCATATAAATGACTGCAATTTAACTTTCAAAAAACATTTCATTTTTCAACACTCTGCTCACTTCAAATTGAAGTCTGTACATCGGATTTGGCCAAGCATGTCACAAGAAACCTCAGACTTATAAATGATTAACCCATGAAGATCCAGCATGGATTAAATATAAAAGAAGCAGCCATGCGACACCAGGCAGATAGCACTCACCCTCCTGAGTTTTTAACAAGTTTTTGGATGAGTAGCTCCAGAAAGCTGAAACCAATGCCCGTAATGCTTGGATGGTCTCTTTAGCACGAGTACATCACTGCTCTTCCATACCACTGCTCTAAGCTGAGCACTAGGAAAACTGTCCAAACACAATGTCGGTACACGTTGCCCATGCGCTGTCACTACGGGAAGGCAAGGAAGGGTGGCTTAACTGGGCTTAACTGGGCTGATGAGTGCAGTGCCCTCTGTTCTGTCATGTTCAGCTCCCAGCACCAAACAGTTTAACTTCATTTGGAGGAAAGGATTTGAGTATCTAAAGCATCCTGACATTCCTGAGAGACTACTGTAGGTGATGTGTTCTTCTTCCTGCCCTCTTTGTGTCCATAAAAAACCAGCAGCCCCACAAATCTTAGAGAAAGAGGAATCCAAGCTTTCCTCAAAAAGAGCCCCAAATCATCAACATTGTTAAAGACTACTGTATATGTAATAGGAAGACTCTTGTTGGATACTAGCTAAATTAATTCTCTTCCTCATCCTACCTTGCTTCCTTCAGCTGAAGGCTGGACTGGGTATCTGATGACAAAGTATCACAAACTGCTATCAAGAAAGCAAGCACAATAGAAAAAAAAATTGTCACAACAAATAATTGTGGATTTGCTTATAAAGAATGAAAATGCATTAAACTAACTGATGCAATTGTCACAACAAATAATTGCGGATTTGCTTATAGAGAAGTAATGAAAATGCATTAAACTAACTGATGCAAAATTCATGCACTAAACTTGCAGGTGAATACTCTAATTCAAAACTGAAGTAAATCAAACCTAAAGTAAAACTACATCTGCAATAGCAGGAGTTGGGCTGTCCAACCTTGATGGTTTTTCAAACTAACCGTTTCAGATAGAAGGTGCAGCAG
>NW_009593879.1:42113-83073 GCF_000690535.1 Cariama cristata
GAAAGAGGAATCCAATCTTTCCTCAAAAAGAGCCCCAAATCATCAACATTGTAAAAGACTACTGTATATGTAATAGGAAGACTCTTGTTGGATACTAGCTAAATTAATTCTCTTCCTCATCCTACCTTGCTTCCTTCAGCTGAAGGCTGGACTGGGTATCTGATGACAAAGTATCACAAACTGCTATCAAGAAAGCAAGCACAATAGAAAAAAAAATTGTCACAACAAATAATTGTGGATTTGCTTATAAAGAATGAAAATGCATTAAACTAACTGATGCAAAATTCATGCACTAAACTTGCAGGTGAATACTCTAATTCAAAACTGAAGTAAATCAAACCTAAAGTAAAACTACATCTGCAATAGCAGGAGTTGGGCTGTCCAACCTTGATGGTTTTTCAAACTAATTGTTTCAGATAGAAGGTGCACCAGCAGCGCTCCAAACACCTCCACGCCGTTAGGATTTCCTGCAGATTCTTCTGCTCACTTCCCACAACAGGCTTCCTCGTTCACCAATCTGTTATTCCTGAGGATGCCATTCCCAAGATCCAACAATGTGATGCACATCTGGTCACAGCTGTGTCAGATGGAAGCATCCCCTTTTAAGTCTTTAAAATACTCCTCTGGTAGAGGAAACACGCAAACCTACATAAGCAAGAATCTATTTCAAGCAAGTTCCTGCCACCAGAACAAGTATTCAACAGGTAGGAAGCACTTGAGCTTCCACAACATGGCTGGTTGGGGAAATATGAAAAAAAAAAAAGGAAAACTCATTTGGAAAGTCTAGTTGTTAGAAAATTAATTGAATGCAATTTAGTGGTTAAAAAAAATCACTGTACATAATGTACCCTTCAAGAGATGATTCAATAATAAGTGACAATTTTTTATAGGTAGCTTTAGCTGTCAGAAGAATTCCTACATTATGAAAATCAATGTACAGTGGGATTTTCAGCAGATTAAAAAGTAACACTTCGTCTATGTACAGAGAAAGCTTCGTCCAGTTTAATTTCTTAACTAGTTCAGCTTACAGCTCTCACTGTATTTCTTTTCTGCCCTCTAGCCTCCAACACAGAACTACTATGTACATATAAATGATCTTTCCCTCAACCCAAAACCATGAATGTTTTAAAAAGGTAAAGCCTGTTATCTACATAAGCTTCTAAAGCATTAAGGCTTCTGTTTCCTGAGAAGAACATATACACAAAGCCTAGCCATGAATTTGGAAGATTAAACAAAGTCAGAGAAACTGTGATTCGATTCTATGACTAAAAATATGCAAAACTATCAACCTTCACTCTGCTGATTTTTACACATTAAATCAAAGGACCAGAAAATGTGAGCTGCTTCTGACTGAATGTTTACAGCCAAATACAGAACTTTGCACCAACATGAACCGTGATTAATTCCTTATCAGAAAAAGAAACCCCCAACGGAGTCAGGAACAGTAAGCACCCTGTTTGCAGAGAATAAAGTATTACCAAGTCAAAAGAACTACTTTCAGAGGCTGAAGAATATACATTTTCTGTTTGCATGTTCTCTTTTCTCCACACATTCAAAGAATCTTTCTCTTCTGCAATTTGACCTTCAGAGCCACCAGGGCAGGGATCAATTTATGTGTAGGCAGGTCAGTGCAACTGAAGCTGATTTGATCAAGATCATACCCAAAAATGCTACGCAAGTTATCATATATGAAATATGTCCATTTTTTCCAGAAAAAAAAAGTTAGAGGACAAATCACTATTGCAATTCATCTGCTCAGGAAAGAGGAAAAGAGAAAAAAGTGGCTTTCATGATTTTTTCCCCCCTGGGGCAACTGGAGACACAAGAGGAGTCATATCGGCATTTCCCCACAAAAGATAGCAGTGGTCTAATTTACTGCTGCACAGCTCAGCAGAGCACAGAAGCCAAAGTTGTCTGTACCCCCGGCAAAGGGCTGGTGATCATTCATCTAATCCTCAAAGGGTGACAAATCTGTAGATTTCCACTTGAAAAGGAAGCAAACTGTTCTGAGGAGCAACTGCTAAGTGATAGGTATGGGAATACTTTGATTTCTGCAGGTGAGAAAAAGAGAAATCAAGCATTGTTAGAGTGAAATAACCTTGTGGCTCACCAGCACACCAAGAAGGCTGCGATACTTCTGACGGAGGCTTGCTGAAGGAATGCGTAACACCATCTGCTGAGGAGTGGCAAATCCAGCCAAAAGGGGTGTGCTGAAAGCAACCAAAACTCCCAGGCCCACAAAGGAGCTGAAAGTCCATTTGCTTCCTGCTTTGTGCGTCAAGTTGAATGGTCTTTTGAACGCTTCAACACTTTTAAGATCTGCTGTCTTATCAACAAAGCTTTCTCCTCTCAACTGTCAGACATTAACTTCTCAAGGGAACTTGCACTTTTGACTGCAAATCAGCTCTTCAGTTCTGCTAAGGAGCCATGGGGATCTATGCTGCTTTCCTGCTTTTAGTGATGCAAAAAACAAGGGCTCTGGCTGTTTGCAGCATGGATTTGGACACGGCTTCACGATGGGTCAGTGATGCACTTAATTCAATCAAAGTAGATAACACCTCCTTACCACGGGAAGGTAAACCGACGTCCACAAAGGCAGCAGCTAACAGTGCACTCCTCTGATAACCAAGGCCGCCGGGACGAGCAACCTGTGTGTGCGCAGAAGGCACCGCGCCAGCTCCTGCCATGAGAAGCGGGGATGGTACAATGGGTATATTACCAATTTGAACTTTTCCTTTTCCTTCCACATCAACAATGTGCGTGGCATGCTTGGTCACCCCCAGTGAGCTGAGTTTAATTTCATTAAATTATTTCTCATTTTAATTGAAGGCAGCAATCTGTGATCAATAAAGGGAAGCGTTATCTTAACCACTGATCACTAATTCATAAAGACACTAGTCTTGTACCAATAAAACCAATAGGCTGGTTTGTCTGATTGTTTTTAATGTATGCTAAAAAATGGAAATTGAACAAAGCTCTTTCTCCACATCTTGAAATGAGCTGTTAGATGACTTCTGTTCGTATCACCGCACCATCGTACATCCAGATCTATTTGAAGATTTTGCAACTGTGTAAGAAATTTCCACACAGAGAACAGCTCCCATAGAGACACGGGATAAAAAGTGCAATACGACATGCGTAACTCCATATTAAAGCTTCATCCAGCAATCTCTGAGTTTGATTCAGAACACAAAGTTTGATAGGATTTAGAGACTGTGATATCAAATTGTCATTCTAGGAGAGGGTAAATGCAGTTACAGATACCTACTCTGAAATCAAAAAGCACTGGAGTCACAGATGCGAAGCACTGAATTGGTACAGTTCCATTCTGCCAGCACACATAAAAAAGAAGATAAATTATTTAAAGAGTAACTTTATGCCAACTTTATATCCAGTCCAGCACAACATCATTTAACATAGACTTTGTCAGAAGAAACACTATCAGCCGCTTTGAACAATCCCACAGAAATATGATAATATACCCATTCCTAATCTAGACAGTCAGTACTGTTGAGTGAACTGCTATCACACAAATACCGTAATGATAGCAGAATTGGTTTCAGAAAAGCAAGACAGTCCTAATTACTAACTCTGCTAGATCGGGATTACTAGGCACAACGCATGGAAGACTCAGGACACGATGAAACTGTACAGTAATATCTAAGCTAGCTTCTACCTGCCTCTTTCTGGCTCCTCCAGCACAACACGAGCAAGGCTGATGTAGCACGGAGCTCCGCTCTGCCCACAAAGCCCAAACAAAGTAAATACTAGCGAGACTGGCACACATTGAATCTTGCCTTCTTGGCAACTGGGCTTAATGTGCACCACTCTCATGCATCAGTCAAGTGTGTTTTCTCTCGGATAGCCTCCCTTAGGGGCTCTTCATCTTGTGTGTGGTTCAGAGAAAGCTTTCTGAATCAATTTGAGAACTATTGATTAGAAGAGTATTTACAAATATAGGACCGAAGCCAAGTGGAAACAAAGTCAAAAGTTTTCGGTGAGCACTGGATTTAACTAGGCCTTGTCAACAATAACATTTCCTATCCCTTTTCCCTCATTTGTTATAAATTTCAATTCATGGCTGTATACTGTAAATGGAAAGATTTGGAATTAAGAAGATGAAAAAAAAAACCCTTCTTTTAAATATGCAATATTGAGTTTATAGCTTTTTTCCTATGGCATCTTGTCAGCATAAAATAAAAAGGCTCAGGAAATCTAAATGAGAAAAGCCTCGCTCACTTACTTTATCAGTGGAGAATTTCCATGGCAATACTGCTTTGAAGCTAAATGGTTTTATTTATAGACAAAACAGTTTTCATAGTTCATTTACATTTTCTCCAGATTACCGTAACCATACACGATCAGTTGTTAAGATCTACAGATATTATCTGTGCAGTGCCAGCGATTCACTTAATTATTTAAAATATGAAATGATAAATAAATTAAGTGCTTATGCAACTTGCCATATTCACAATAGATTGCAAGGGAATGCAGTCATCTCCACAGCAGAGTACAGCACTGTGTAATAGTACAGAATGAACTAACACGGTCACTTTGCAGAACAGATATGTAACAGAAATGTTGAGAGCAATATGAATGGGGAGTGAATGGGAAGGCATGGGTACGGAAGCACCAGAAGGAACAGCAGAAGGAGGAATATAAGGGTGGTGGGTGCTGACAGCAGGTCATGATCCAACAAATCTACAGTCAATTTCTCAGGGACTCCCACATGAGAAAAATAAAGGATACTGAAATAGAGACCAAACCCACTAAGAGATGGTGGTGGTAAGACACAGAATAGGGGAAGAGCCAAGTCAACACCCACAGAAGAAAAGTAAGTAAATTCTAATGACGGAGAGAAGTGAGACACAGTAGACAAAAGGATCACAATTACCATGAGCTCCGAAAGGGTGGCAGGCAAACACAATGCAGGCACATCCAAAACCAGCACATATTCAGCCAAGCTTGGAAGGATGCAGGACACATAACAAGGACAAGATAGTCAGCATACCTTGTCCTCTGCTTTGTCTCCAGGAACCCTGGCCAGGTCACGTGGGAAACGTGTTGGTGCCTGGATGCTGGCCTGCCTGCTTGGAAACACTCACCTTGGTGCTTATGAGAATGTCAGTGAACTAGCGTTTGTTTTTAAATAAAATCACCTTCTTCTCCCATTGATAATTGTCACAGTATTATAACATTAATTGCTACACCTTCCCTTGGAGCACTCTAAAAGGTAGTTCCAGCTTTTACCCTCAACCTTGATATGGGGGAAGGCAGGAAAGAAGGAAGAACAGTCCCCAAGTACTCCCTTCCCATTGAAAACCAAAGTAATAAAGATGTGGAAACCTAGCAAGAAATGTGCTTTCTCAGTACTTATTTGTTAGCAGAACCACTGTCAGTTGCTCTAGGAGAGGCAGAGAACATGTAGTGTTTTATTTCCAGAAACCTGGAATTCAGCGCAGATATTTGAGTGTTGCCTGCAGCTTTGCAGGAAAGTTCTTTGCTAGTACTCCTACTAAATATTCACACATCGTTAATCTCTCATCAAGATAACTCTGTCACTGAAGCCGACAAATAGGTAATTTTTTTCAGAAACGCTATGCTCAAAAAACTGGAGAAGGCTCAAGCCCAAAAGGCCTCGAGTGCCACTGAGCCACCCAGGAGGGGCAGAAGCACAGCATGCTCCAGCCTTTATTTTGTAAAAGCCAGGACTTCAAACTGCACCCCTTGGAATGGAAAGGCAATTGTCACAAGGAATACATACTCCAAACAGGACTCACCAGTAAGGACACGGCTACCCTATCTCAAAATCACAGAATCGATCTGGTTGGAAGAGACCTCTGGGATCATTGAGTCCCACCTTTGCCCTAACACCACCATGTCAACTAGACCATGGCACTAAGTGCCACCTCCAGTCTTTTCTTAAATCTCAGGTACAGATATTACAGCTACCATCAATCAAACTGGGATGCCTGACGGAGCAGCCCATGCAGATCCTGCTGTTGGCTCAGCAAGCACCACAGCAGTCCGCTCTAAATGATCAGGCAGCCATATGCCATTAACATTAATTTCTCTTCGCTTGTTGCGGTCCTCCAGACAACAAATGCTGGAGTCATCCAAGTGCAAAACCAACATTTTGCCCCAGCCAGCCAGCAGCACCGCTGGCCAACAGCTCTTCAAACAAGGCTAGAAAGCGAAGAAAAATTCTTGGGCAACCTCTTGTTTGCTACCAGCATAGACACCGCTTACGACAACTCCTGGTTAAGTGTTTCCTCTTTTACAAGGACTGTAAGACACTTCAAGCTTTCGCTCATGCAGTTTAAAACCATGGCTGCCTTGTATTTGCCACAAAGAAGAGGCAAGGAGAGTGAGAATAACAGTAGTAGTCTGCAGTTAGCCCCCATCAAATCCCCTCTTCTCTTCCCTCCAATACACAACTTTCTTTTCAGTCTGTGGTGTTTTACCCTTGACTTGTTGATGGAGGAAAGGTTGCTGCTGTTGACTTAGTGAGATCAATGACTCTCCCACTGGTATTAGAAATGTCAGAAGAGGAAACTTTAACTGTGACTCTTGACGGACACGACAAACACAACTACCTTTCTTACAGCCAGCATAAGGGACCATTCAGGGTATTGACAGCTACTCTGTTTACTGTATTTAAAGAAGGGTCCTAGAACCAGAGAGCTGCTTTCAGTTTTACTGAAGAGCCACCAGCTCATAGATCTAAAGATTAAGTGAAAACCATCAACTGTGGAATTCTTTGTAAGAATAATTTAATGCACGCCACAGGGCCATCCAAAATCTCATGAAAACAACATATACTCTTTAGCTGCAGTAACCATATTACTGGAAATAGATTTTGCACAATCCTCCTTCAAACAGCCGTTTAAACCCCAGGCTTAAAGGAGATTATGCTGTTTGCTGATTTAAGCTGAAAGGGAAGCTTGTTCCAGTCATCTGGGGGCTCCAGAGGCAAAAGCTCATCTGCCAAATTCCCTCTTTATCCTAGTACAATGTACAGCATCTAAATTGTGATGATAATCTTGAAGCAAAACGACTTTCCTTTCAAAGATAATGTTTAAGTCAGTTTCTGAGGCTTTTCAAGGCTTTTCTAGGGATTGTTTCAACTTTGGTCTAACAGTGATAGGATGTTGCCTGATCTGCTTGATCTATGAAAGGCGATTTACTTCAGTATCAGTAGAGATAACCCTTCTGGAAACCTTCATCTTGTACCCAAAACACAGAGGCCCATCAGCTTCTTATAGGTATAAGCTGCAGACAAGGGAAAAATTGAAAGCACACTCTAATGAACTATTGCTGTGGGATATAAATTCAGCATCTATCTCCAGTTCTGCTGCCCACTCCTTGCATTTCCCTGGTCACAGCTACAACCCCCACTTGCAGAGAAGTGGCTGGGCCCAGGCATGGCTGTTCCCTGTGACAAATTTTGGTATTCAGGCATTCATTGTGGTCCAGTTGCTGCCATTCACTCCAGAAAAGCTGAGAAAACAGCCACGTGCCCATGCAGCAGCAGTGGCCAAGTCAGCTGGAGCCACCCTGGTGATACCTCTACAAGCACTAGCCCAATGGCACAGGCCACAGACTTGTTTTCTGCATCACACCCTGTCTACCAATTAGGGAGACAAACCCTTTTGCCTCCAGGCAAATTAAGGTAGCTCCACACTGTCAAGCATAGCAAAGCCCAGGTCTCAGGCAGGTTGTCCTCCTGCTGGCGTCACAGGAAGGAAGGAAAGGTGACAAATCCCATAGGAACCAAAGGACACCAGGAAATGTTCAGACAAAAGTAGGAACTACAGCCTACGTTGTTCCTCACACCACTTCTTTGCAATTTCCTCTGTTAATTTTGCTATTTTATACTGCAAAAATGAAAAGGCTACGGAGAGATTGTATAGTGAATCTTAACAAGTTCACTTCTCCAAATATTTCAGATACCATGTACTTCTCAGATATTGCTGTACCAACTGGGGTCTCCAGTGACACACATCATTTTTCTTCCTGTTACCACAGTTGGGATACTTCCCTTTCCAGACTCTAACCTTTATTTTCCACAATTATTAACACTTGATGAAAAGGCAACAAGAATGTATAATATATTACATGAGAATTTAAAAGGCAATGCAGTGGAAAACTGTTAATGGTTAAATGCATCATTATGCTCAGCAATATTACGAAATTAACAAATTTAATCATTTAACACTCTAACACTTCAAACTTCCATTAAATGTGTAATTTCATATATGAAATAATTATTCATTTATCAATAGGAGATGACTCTACTTCAGTACAGAAGTAAAAAATACAATTAGATGCAGCAGGGCAGAACGAATTTCTGGTAGTAAGATGGGATGGAGCTCTCTGTGCAACTCTTTCCGTAAGGCCTCACAGTCAAACTCATAATTCTCATCGGACAATGCCTCTAAATATCTTGGGTCATTAGCAAAATTACATAGCTAATGAAGGGCAAATTAATGGAGCTCTGGAACATTTTATAAGCCTGTAAGAACAGCTACTTGTTATACATCACTAAGAAATAATTGCAGCAGAGTCAATCTCATGAACTCATTAAATTTTAACAATACAAACTGGGCAAGCTATTCCCCAGGAAGAATCTCCTCTGACTGTGTGGCTGGTATGTCCCCAGGCTCGGCAGGTGATTGGAAGAGGGGGTTAGGAAGATGAGATTTCAGGTTTGCAATACAGGCCAACTTTGGGCTAACAGTCCCCACTGTTCAGGGCAGGGAATCTGACAAACTCAAGTTGCCTGACTTAGGGCAAACCACATCTGGAACCTGTCAAATGACTCCACACAAATACTGAATGAGATCTCAAGAAATCAATCATTTTCCTACCGAGAATGTGCAGGAGAAATCATGAGGGGATGACACCAATACAAGAGAAATAACTGGAGATACTTATGAGGCTTTGACATATTCCCCACTAGGTCAACGTTGGCAAGGCTGTTTACTGTAAAGGTCTGTGATACAGAGGCCATTCTGTGGTTGACTCAAATATGGTGCACACTTCATTTAAACACGTGTTCAACAGTGGGTAGTCTTGAGTCACATTCATTCAGAACAAGCACTGTATGTGTCAGCAATAAAGAAGTTTGGTAGAAAGAGTAGCACATCTTAAAACAAATCAGGATGCAATACCAGAGGAGTTGACAGTTGCTGCTCTGTAATTGGTCCCAAAATGAGTGTTTTCAGTATCACTTCACAGAGCAACGTACAAGTAGCTGAAAGGGAAAAGAAGCTGAAGACAGAACTTCCATGTAAAGGTTTTAACAAGTTATGTGTAGTTTTATTGGATTCCCCCTGCCCCCCTATAGCCTGTTTCACCACAACTAATTCTAGAGGGGGCTCAGTTTTCCACACAGTTCCCTGCTGGGGTGGTGGTATTCACCACCAAAGTTAGCGTTTTCATGATTTTAAACTCACTTAAGCACCTAAAAAAGCAAATCTTCATCTGACATACTCCACTGTGTGCACATTGTAGAGAGTTGTAAAAGCACAGTTCAAAACCCTGCTGCGTTGTTTTGAATCCAAAACAAAAGCTAAGGTCTTGAAGGATGACCCGCAAAACTGCATCCACTAAGACCCATCCAAAACGTGTTTGGATTAGAGCTGTACTGTAGAATAAACATAAATGCCAAACTCAAACTTTCCACAATATTTGGCTTTTCTCATTACTCTAACATTCAAGTTCCATTGCTCCTATTACCACAAACACCTCGTCAAAACAGCCTCACAAATATAAAGCAAAGTATCTTCTGTTTTAAGTATTTTTTAGTGATTTACCGCAAGTGTTTTCACATGCGGCCTCTACAAATGTATTTTTCCAAGTATCCTCTATTAAATCTAGTGGCTGTCAAACTTACCCCCTGAAAAACCCTGAGTTAGTAGTAGGGAAATAATTTTTTCCCTTCCAAAAAAACCAAACCAAAACCACTAGCCACTGCTAGTGACAACACAGTCTGGCAAGTAAGCATCACTCTTAGGGACACTTACGATTTTGCTCCTGGAAGAAATACAGACTGACAGTACAAACCATTAACATGATTGCTAAAGTCGATCCAAATTTCTCCTAGCTTTGAGATGCAGCAGTATTTCTAAAGGGAAAAAAAGGAAAAAAATTATTAATTTACGCCACTCAGTCTAGTAGGAGGTTGGAACCAACTGCTGGCTTGCACAGCCTCCTCGGGTCCCAAACCTGACACTTATGAACACTGGAAAAAGTAGCTTCACGTTCAGTGCCTTGTGATACCCCGGCGAAACTGCAGGAGACTGGCCGGTGGTCGATAATGTTGAAAAAACCATAAGGTGAAATGGCAAAAGTCTTCAGATTTTCAAGAAAAATAAGAGCTTTTCAGAGGACAAGTATGTAACATAACATGTATGTTAAATACAGCACTGCCCAACTAGACTAGACCTAAAGGTCTCAGAAGCCCCTGTTGGAATCCTCTGAAGAAAATGTAAGAAATTTCAACTGCAAGACAAGGAACCTTTTGCTTTCCCCATACATGTCTACTGATTCACATATATCTATTAAAATCCCAGGTATGTAGCTTAATAGCCCTCTTAAAAAAATTAACACCACAATAGTGAATATATTCTGCAATCCACATCAATGGCTGATCTCCAGAGCTCCCAGCTTCAACAGCTCCCTGTGGCAATACATTTCATAGTCTAATTCAATACTGTGTTGTCTTTACTAATTTCATTAAAGCTCCTTATTGAGTTCATACCAAAACTACCACCTCCTGCTCTTGGCACTCCTCCTGAATCTCGTGCAGTTTTTAAATGTTAGACATTACATAATTTCATCTTAACCACCTAATGAACTGTAAAGGACTCCTATATAAAACAGTCCTTTGCGACTAAAGAAAGACTCCATAGGATCATAAAACAGGAACCATGGAAAATAATGATTCATTTTTCAGCTTCCAGGAACATTGCTGGTTTCACTGCACTCCACAGAGGAGTCATACATGCTGCTTTGCTAAATTCCTGACTGACTCGGCAGTCAAATATATCACACTGGGCAAAGGTGAACTCTAGCAACATCACTGGATGCCTTTGCTCGACACTGTTGTTTCCAATTGCAACTTGTTGTGGTTTCTACCAGCCCATTTTTTCGCATTGCATTGTACTTTATTAGTTGCAATTGAGAATAATGCTTTTCACAGACTATGACAAAGAGTTACAGAGAATGAATGAAGAATTCTTGCTGGGCCAGTACATCTCAATGCAGTTTGGACTCATAACATTCATAACAGAATTAAGCAGTGCAAGATCTACTGCTCAGGTAGTGTGGTAAGCAGGTCAATGGCTGGTGAGTAGGTTTTATGCTCTCTCTCTCTAAAGCATATATTAGATTCGGAATTTCCTAGTCCATTTCTCTGGGTCCCATTATACGCTGGCTGCTTTTGTCCCTGTACATGCATTATAGAAACACAACAGACAAATGTTAGCCACATGTTAATTCCAGGAACTATTTCCAAGGTTTGCAATGCTATCTATCAGTACATAGCACACTGCCACCTTAAAGGATGACTTTGTGAATAGAGGCATTACATGGATTTGAGTTTAGGTTCAATGTTCGCATGCTGGTGAGCTGTCTCAATTCCTGGCGCAATCAGAGTGTAAGTGACCACTCAGGTTATTAACTTGGAGCAGGTTCTTTAAAAAGGCTACACTTTTTTGTCTGTTCCCTTTTATACTGTATTCTAACAATCTTTTCAGTGCAACGATTGTCTCCTATCACATGTTCTCTGGCAGAGGTAATTCATATGGTAAAACTTCGAGCGTCAGCCCTGAAGAATGAAGTTCAGTGCCTGGCCTCTCTGTATAAATGATGGAGAGCTGCGGGCGGCTCCAGGGGGCAATTTGATTTTGACCAGACAATGGCTACTTTATCTCTGTCTCCAGACATCACATTTCTGCAAATGAAGAGTCAGATTTTCAGTGAGACTTAATTACAAATTGAAATTTGCTTCTTATTAATACGGACAGTGCAAGATTAAGTTAAATTAGCTGTTTTGTTGAACATTTATGCTAGCAAATTCATTTTTTTAGAAATATATTAAGAGAAGATCACAATCAAAAGTTGAATTAATTTCAAAGATGAATGCCACTTCTCATGCGTCAAGTATCAATCTATTAGTAGTTCCTGTGAAATCAATTGGGCTCCTTGTGAGGTATAGCAATACTCTGCAGAAGTGGGGAAAGTATAGGTAGATCCTTCAAAACTGAGTATATATTTGGGAAGAGTATTTTATGCTGCTATACAGTGCACTAAACTATTTACACCTTAGTAAGAGAGTCAACAGGAGATTTTTTTTTTCTGCAGCCACAGGATATTGAGGAACATTCAAATATGTCCAAATGTAAATATAAGAACCAATCTCATCAATAAAAATCCAATCTATCACTGATTGTGCAAAATGTTCAGTATACACACTGACATCTCAGTAGTATTCCCTTTTCCAGATTGCTGCAGCTACTGCAAACACAATTAGCAGACTCAAATTAATTTCATTGCACACACATTGTAGTAAAAAAAACCAAACAAAAAAAACTCCAACAAAGCCTCCTGGACTGCGGTTGTTAAAAACAGCTCCTGAATGCCCCTAGAGCACCTTGGCTGAAAGCGCTCCAAGTTCTCTGCTTCCAGGACAACTTCTCTGACCACTATGTTCCTCCACCCCTATGTGCCTTCAAAAGCTAATGGCTTCTGTATTTTGCCAGTTATTTTCAATCCCTGAGGCTGGCATCCCTGAAAAGAAGGCATAATTGGTGGAGCAGAACCCTAACCCAATATAAATCAAAAGAAGTTAATTCAGATCAGCTAAGGACACGGCTGGGAAGTACAAACCTTCCTCCTGGTGGAGGTTGCATTCCCCTTGCAGAAGGAACCCCACATTCATGTAAAGTGCATCTTTCAGACAGAAGAACTAAGCTTTCAGAGGAACAAAAATCCAAACAAAACCATATCCAGTTTTAAGGTCTGAAATCATGTAGCAAGCCTAAATCCAGACCTGTAAGGCAAACCCTAGTTCCAGGGACTGTTTCCCTGGTTTGACAGCAAGGCGGACGTTGCAGACATCAGCTTATGCACATCTGCACAGCACACTCATTCCACGGACCATGATCTGCACACTCAACACCCAGCAAAGCAACTGGGCTTTTGAAAACAATGATGTTACAAAAATATAAAGAATAAGGTTGTTTCCAAGACAGTGAGCTATAAGAGATGGCTTTTTCCAGTCCTGCGATAGAATTCCTCTCTGACACTGGGGAAGCTTCTCGTACTGTGACACATCCTATTTTAAAAATGTGTATCTTTGGTCTATAAAAATCACCAAGGTTCGAAGGCAGGATATGATCTAAACGTGTCTGTGCGCATCACTCTTCCTCCCTGTCCCCCAGGTAACCAAGTAGCCTTGAGCTGAGATTACTTATTATCATATATAGTTATCGTCACTGGCAATGCTCGGACTTGAGGTAAGTAGACATAATGTGTTCTTATGATGTACAGGATGTACTGAACGGTCAGCAAAATGCTATGCTGATAGGAGGGTTTTCTAGAATAGCACTAGGCATTTAAATGCTGGTTCAGGAAATCTGAGCGTGAGTACAATTTTAGAAAGCAGCTCTAAAAACAGTGCCTCCTTACACAATGTGTCTGTCAAGAGTTCCAGAGTTATTTTTTTGACAAGAATAAATTGGGGGCCCTATCTCCTGCTCCTGTCAATGCCGTGCAAAGCTTTGGGGGACAGTCTGTCATGGTTTAACCCCAGCTGGCAACTAAGCCGCACACAGCTGCTCGCTCACTCCCCCTTGGTGGGACGGGGGAGAGAATCAGAAGGGTAAAAGTGAGAAAACTCGTGCGTTGAGATAAAGACAGTTTAATAGGTAAAGCAAAAGCTGCACTTGCAAGCAAAGCAAAACAAACCAAGGAATTCATTCCCCACTTCCCATGGGCAGGCAGGTGTTCAGCCATCTCCAGGAAAGCAGGACTTCATCATGCGTAATGGTTACTTGGGAAGACAAATGCTGTAACTCTGCATGTCCCCCTCTTCCTTCTTCTTCCCCCACCTTTATATGCTGAGCATGATGTCGTATGGCATGGAATATCCCGTTGGTCAGTTGGGGTCAGCTGTCCTGACTGTGTCCCCTCTTGTGCCCCTCCAGCCTCGTCGCTAGTGGGGCAGTGTGAGAGGCAGAAAAGGCCCTGGCGCTGGGTAAGCCCTGCTCAGCAATAGCTAAGACATCCCTCTGTGATCAACACAGTTTCCAGCACAAATCCAAAACACAGCCCCATACCAGCTACTATGAAGAAAATGAACTCTACCCCAGCCAAAACCAGCACAGTCAAATGTCACCTTCTGCCAAACAGTTTGCAAATGTGTAGTTCTGTCACAGCACACATTAAGGGAATCACCCAGGATATCACAAGTCAGTAAGCCATCTGGGAAAAAATGTAACTCACTGAGCTGTGGTAGTAGCCTTCTGCAGAGCAGCTGTACTGTCACCATAAAATAGGTGTGGTACTTCCACTGCTTCTATGGTGACAACACACTGCTATATTGCAGCAGTCTCAGCCACATCTTGACCTGGTCCCCTAACTTGGGCAGCCTTTGCACCTCAAAAGCTGCTCTGCTGTCTACAGCAGCGATCAGCCATGGACTCAGCAACTTGCTCTTTGCTTTTGGCAAACAGCCTGCTCACCTGCTCCTTGGCCTGTGCAGGACCTTGGTGAGTAAACGCTTCAAAGGGACTTGATTGCTTCCTTCCATGATTTCTTCCCCGCTTGTGCTACATCGGAGGCAGATTTAGGACATTAAGTTGCCTCTGTTTCAACAGTGAGACAGGGTAATTTAACAGGGGTTGGACTGTAGCCCAAGGCACCTAGCCATTTACATAGGATGGGCTCCTCCTATACAAACAGGAGCTTTTATATAGGCTCTGGCTACAGAAGCATGAGTCTCCAGGGTTGGCACCAAAGGATTTAACTGTAACTTCACTCATTTGTGCGCCATCTAAACTGCCCAGACACAAGATGGGGACAAAAACACATTCAATATGGGTGCCTTCAGACAAATATCACTGGAATTCCCAAGGAGACACACACACAAAGCAAATAAATTTCAAAAAAAGACTGGAGGCAGGTTTGTCTCTCAGTTCTGACAAAGGAGCACCATCCATCTAAGGAGAGAGACGAGGTGCGGCCATCTCTCTGCCCCAGTTTGAAAGTGCATCAGATCGTTCCTAAGGTAGTTTTAGTTACTATCTCCGACCAGCAGTCCCCATGTAGCTGTGATGTACCTGCAAAATCACTGAACTATACAGGAACTACAGCAGCACCAAGGAGCCCCCCCTCAGGAGCCTCTCTTGTGGTACTGTGCAAGTCAGTCCTGTCCGAAAGGTTAGCAAGGAGTGAGAAAGACATTCGCCCAAGGCACACCATTAGATGCAGCAGACAGAATTCAGTCAAAAATCTCGTGTAAAGTAGGCAAATGTACCTGCCTTGTTCCAGGACAATCACTGGGAATTGGTAAATTCCACCTCACCTAAACGAAAAGTAGTAAATTGTTTATCTGTGCTGAAACTGCTTGTCCAACCCTGCCAGCTGCAGCTGCTCGGCAAGTGCTGACTACGCTTGTGGGGACAGGCTGAGCAAGCACTAATGAAAGGGAGAAAAAACGGTCTAGGAAATTCCCCACACGCAAGAATCTCACTACAGTTTGGAGCAGCTTTGCTCTTCAGCAGCCCAACATGCCCGGCAAGCAGCCTGCTTCCTGCTAGACCACTCCAAATACTCACCTGCGAGATGGTTAAGCCGACTCTCTCCGTTGCAGTAGTCCCTGTCTCAAAGCCTGGCACTCGCGCAGTACCAACTTAGCTTTTGTGTTGCAGTCATCTAATCTGTTTTGCTATCTCTCAGCTGAGAGAACAACTCCAAGAAACAAGCCCTTTTACCTGAGGGTACCAACTCAAAGAACTGCTGCAAATCACTGCACTGTCTTTAATGACTCCTGTACAGGAATAAAGAGCCAGTTGTGCCCCTCAAAATTTCTTCTATCTTGTATTAAAACACAATAAAAATATTAATGTGTCCTGATCAGCGATTTATAAGCAAGTGAAGTTCCTTCAAAGTAACTGGAGTTGCATTGCCACGTCAGGGGCAAGAGACAGGCCCACAGTTTGCGGTTCTGTACAGAACTGAGGGTGGCTGACTGTGGGGTAAGGTACATACTGTCACCTACACTGCCTTACTCAGTCTTTTTGCAATATTTAACTCTGGCTGAACCAGCAAGAAATGTTGGTGAGCGTATTTCTGAATGCTGGGACAATACAGAGAAAAGAAACTACACCGCAAACAAGGCAACAGGGTTCAAATGCGTAGCTTTTCTGATGAACGTCAGATCCGTTCCAAGGACAGGTAAGCGTAAGTGTCTTGCCATCTAGAAAGTCAGCACCCAAAAGTGAAGCGGGTCTCCCAGGCTATTGTCTATCACAGCATTCTCAGGCAGACTTGTTCACTACGTCCATGTTCTAGGTCAGCTGGACACAAATCGGGCCTGAAGGGTAAGGTCTACAGACAGAGTTAACCAATGCAGAGCCTTGACTAATAACTGTTAGATACATCTGCCTGGGCTTAGCACCGTGTTGATGTGGTTGCAAGACTTCGACAGCTGTGGCTCCCAGTAAAGCAAACTCATGGGTACCTGCAGAACACCGTGCAAATACTGCAGCAGTGACAAGAGCAAGCTGTCTTCTGCTTCAGTGCACTGTACCACTCAGAAGAGTACAGGTCCATTCTCTCCCAACCTGAAGTTACTCAAGATCCTTCATTTCTTGTAAACAACCATAATTTTGTTATTTTAAACAGATCTTGCTGTAAGGCTGTGCAGTTCTCCTAGAAATTAAACAAAAGATGTAAAAGCAATTTGTCCTGCCTGGGAGACCTCACCTAGCTCTCAGTTTTATTCACTTCTGAATCATCTAGCCCTTTCAGAGTCAAGTTAAACATTACAGTAACCCCCTGCTTACAGATCTGAAGGATTTGTTCATAACTATGAAATTCTGATAGTGAATGCGAAATGCAGTTTA
This sequence comes from Cariama cristata, assembly GCF_000690535.1. Lineage (NCBI taxonomy): Eukaryota > Metazoa > Chordata > Aves > Cariamiformes > Cariamidae > Cariama > Cariama cristata. Next base: position 59,249 of record NW_009593879.1, read on the forward strand.
TTGCCTAAATAAGCAGTTATATGCCTATTTAACATCTATTTAGTACATGACTTCAGCTGTATTACCATGCTTTTTGTTTATTGGTTGCCAATTTGTAGCAATTGCCAGAATTGAAAGAAAAAAAAAAAACAGGAAATAATTAAAACTACAAGAACTGACTCAGGAAAGGGAATATCACCAGACAATGTGGTTATCAGAAGTCATTTAAATTAAAATGGTTTCAAGTGGGCTTTTATCCTTTTAACTTCTTACATCTTCCTGCATCCCATTGTTAATTCAGTAACCCACACTGCGAGGCTGCTGTTTACAATTACATACAATTTATTTTGCTAACACATTAAATGAAGTGTCTGAAATAAGCTTCTAAATTAGTTTCAATAGAATAGTCGTTATATTATCATTAAATTTTAGCATATCCCATAGCAGAAAATTTGCTTCGTATTTTGACTATTATCCCCAGCATAATTTGCAAAAGAAATGGAGGTGTGATTTGATTAAACATATTTAAATAGCTAAGATGTTTCTGCACTTAATTTCATTAAAGAAAATCGCTGTTAGATATTAATTAGCATATCTACTACACGCCATTGTTTGACTCAACAATCACCCATTATCTAAATGCATTTGCTTTTGGCACCAAAACACAAATCCCACAGAACAACTTAAATTGCAACCACAGCAAAGATGAACTACAATAGTACCCTTGCAGCTGTAAGTTTGCAATGTCCAGTATGAATATAAAAGTCTGTCAAAGAAAACTATTACTTACTGCTTCCTACAGAATGGGGACCGGTAAAGGTGTGTTGGGGGAGAGCGCAAGTTGGGAACCACCCTGAAAGGACTCAGTTAAATGGCTTGTTAAAGGTTTGTCCCTCCATGACACTTCACAAGCATCTCTGGGAATAAATTTTCTAGAGGTCAATCGCCATTCAGGTATCTAACAAACTCCTCATTTCTAAAGCTACACAGCAGCAGTCTAAAAGGGAAAACAGATCAGGTGAAGTTATGATGCTAGACTTTTGGTTAGAGGCAGGATACCGATTCAGAAGCAAGTCTGGGGAAAGAGCGTTAAGTCAACCTCAAATACTCACAAAAATCCCACCTGTTGTATTGTCACCCTCACAGTAGGGCTCTTATTCCCACAGCTTTCTCCCTCTAGTCCTCTTGACCTCATCTCCAATACAGGGGGTAAAACTAGTCGGCAGCCCTTGTTGAATAAGCTGGAGATGTTCAGCTCCAGGCCTCTGTCACTACATACACACACAGTACAAGCCTTCTGCAGTGATCACTGAAGAAAGTATTGGTGTGACACCAGAAGTTGTTCTACAAAGCTGACAACCATAGCAAACACAGCAGATGTAAGCAAAACCCATACACCAACAGAGCTAGCAGTGCAGTCTGCACATAGAATGCTGAGAAAGCATCTATTATGGCCACGACATGCACAGATCTTCCCCAGTTGTACAGAATCACTAAATGAAAGGAGAAGTTAAACCAGGGTTTGACCAGGCCAGGAGTCATGACTGGCTATGTGTATACACAATTCAGGTGGCTTGGCAGCAATTTGAAGCTCACTGTGTTGTTTCAGCTGCCGGATGGCTGAAATGTTAGAATAACAACGTGCAACTTGGAGGCAGCACTACCAAGCAGACTGAGTGCTGACCTGGGAGTTCGAGCAGGAAAGCTGGCTACTTACCCCGGCTTTTCCAATGGAGGGAAGCTTTTGACGTGTCTCTTCCTCAGGGCTACAAATCAATGCTTCCCAGTCTACTTTATATGGGCTTCATCGGTACCCCATGTTCTCCTTCCTATCTGTAATCTGCCTTTTCCATCTCAACTCCTTCCCTCTCTTTGCATCTCAGCTACTACCTCTTCACCTGATCATGGAAGAAACAGGTCAAGCCCAGCCTGTCCATACCGTGGTTTATCCAGGTCTTCCCCCTCAGCCAGAGCTAAAGCCAGATTTCTTGGCCCTGCATTGACTCCCTCTCCACTTCGCTTGCAATGAGAGACAAGAGAATGGTCCACAGAAGAGGGAAATGAAACAGCATGGGGCAAAAATCCCTTTGTGAGCCTTCTGTAGCAGGCAGACAGGGAACTGGGTGTCGGAGGACCTGCAATCTCTTTTTACGCTGGTGCATCCTAGTGGTTGTGAGCCACTGCTACAGACTGCTGCTTACCACAAACTATCTACATCAGCACTGTGTTTTGTACAGAGGCCTCGTTCCAAAGGTTTAATTCAGCCTGAATAGTAACAGTCAAAAAGACTTTCAGGATGAATTTATTAGAAAACTGTTATTTTCACAGACCCTAATGAAGTCAGTCTGTCAGCATCTTTTTCTTGGTGCCCAATAGTTCGCAAGAGCGATTGAGATCCAGCAAAAAGTTAGTGTTCAAAATTGCCATCAGCATCAGCGTGAGAAGGAACCCAGCCCAGCCCGGGACCAACTCCTTGGTTAAGACCATAACATCACAAGCCACATCAAACCTGACTGACACCTATTGATAATGCTGCCAGCAAAAGCAAGCTTTCAAGTTTTGGCCAACTCTAACCCAAAGTGTGATTATAAAATAATCACCTTCATAGTAATTAATACAGCAAGAGAAGTGGTGAGGGAGTGAGCACACCAGAGGGAAGGCAGGTCCCCTGACTGGAATTAACCATCCAGTGCAATAACGCACACAGTTTACCAAAGCATCAGGTTGAGCTGCTATTTTCACAGATAAGTTCACAGCAATAAGAAAATCACACTGATTAGATCCCCGCACCATTTTCTAGACAATAATATTCACATTTGCTTAATACCAACTGTGCTATTGAATTGTCAGGGAGCATCATTTTCTACAGCTAAATTGTAACCATCACAAGGCATCTACAGCAGCCAACAACCTGGCAGCATCTTTCGCTGCTCACTGATTGTGGAAATGGGGCCAGGTTACTCGCACCATCTGCTGCAGAGGGAAGGTGGGCACTTGGGACTGTTGGTTCAAAGCACCGTTAGACAGAAGACCTGTACTTCAGATAGAAGTAAATCAATTTTAAAAACAGAGTCAGAAATAGAAGTAGAGAGAAATCTTCACTCCAAATTCAAGATCTTTCAGTCCCACAGAACAAACCCTGACTTTTCTTAACAAAGCATTACTTTGGGGTACTTGTGCTCATTTTTACTGTGCTAGCGATTGCCAATGCTAATTGCCAACACTAAGAAACTAGCTTTGACTAGAGTGGACTGGGAAATCAGAAGTATTTTTGGTTTCACATCAGATTGAAACCAAGTTTTTTCAACAGGTAGTAAGAAGCACAAAAAAGCAAACAGCCTGAAGCCTTTGATTCCGAGCCATACTCAAACCTGGGTTTCCACTATCATGCAGAAGACACCACAAGTTAGCAGCTATTCTCCCCGTCACTCTTGTTATCCCCTACTCTTCTCCCGAGAATCCTTCCTATGAAGGTTAGATCAGCACTAACTGTGCTTCCACTAATGTCAGGGGTAAAGCTGCTGTTTTCCATGGGAATAGCAGAGAAATCAAACCTCAGCATCTTCAGTAGCAGTAAAGTGCTACTTTCTGGTACCTTATATGGGTTTATCCTCTATACAGTTCTACATCTAAAAGTAAATGCAGTCAGAGGCCTGTTTTAGCACAGCTGTTGCTCATAAAAAGCCCATCTTCTACAGACAGATCTTGGGATGATGTTGACAGGTTGGAGCTGTGCTTGCCATTAAACTGAACAGGACCATTTCCAGTAGCGTCATCTGGTCATGCCCATACAGTTTCGCTCAAGACCTTCTAATAAGAATAAGATAGTAGGCATTTTAATTTGTGCCTAAAGAAACTTGGCTCCTGGCTTCATTTACAGTCTCTCTATTAAATATACAGATAGTACATATAATGTAACTTACTCACTTGCCTGTCTTGCGTGCCAACTCTCAGTATAGAATTAATGTTTTGATGGAATAATAAACCTCTCAAAATCTGAGCTGATAATGGACAGTCACGTTAGATGCTTAAATTATAGCAGCATGAACAGCCTTGCAATAATCAACCCTGCAACTGCCAAAATGTTTTCATTGTTCATTAACTGGAACCTTTTTTGCATTGCTAATCCTAATGAACTGCCATTCTCATTACCATTCCAAGCACTGTCTGTAGCACATCTCTGGATTTCTTTTCCACCCAAACATAGAATCTTCTTCAACTGGCAGTCTGTTAATGCTTTAAAAGCACAGCAATGGCTGCTTTAATGCAACTGTAATAAATCCACAGTGCAAGCACCTTTAGGGGGAAGTTCAGTTCAGTCTTCAAGAACTTTCGTTTAAGTAGAAAAACAGAAGGTCTTTTATTGAAGAGACCATATAGTAAAGTTTAAGTTCTAAATCCAAAATCCATTGAAGTTAATGGGAGTCTTTCCATTGATTTCTGTGTACACTGAACGGCTTTAACTCCCTCCCTTCCTCTTCTGTTCCTTCCAAAGCATGAATGAATCCACTGCAGAGATACAGAAATTTCTCGCAGGGAGTACGAACGACGTCTGTGTAGGAGAGGCTCTGTACTTTACTGTACTGAATTACCAACGCCATTTCCTCTACTCTGACTCCACAGTGGCAGAGTTCAAAGCACCCAGCAATCCTTCTCAGTCCAGAAGCCAGGTTCTTCCTTTGCTAAATTTATAATAAAAATTTTCCACAAAATTTAACACAGGCTCTGAAAAGCTGCAGTTTACTCCTCCGTCTGTATCTTGTTTGCAAGCAAGAAGGAGCAGCCCAGAGCCACTTGCTTAAGTAGCATCCATTTTCTCTGGAGAAAACACATAAACATTCAGAAGGCATCTTCTATAGCAACAGACCTCAGTTCAGGATATAAGCAGCTTATTCACTAAACTAGCTTATTCATTAAAGGAGAGCAGAAAATAGAAACTTTCACTTCGCATTCAATCGAGTAAATAAAAAGAGTCAGTAACTTCTTAATGGTGGACTGCTTACTCACATAACCAGTGAGAAAAGTTTTATGAAAGAAAAGCCATTCATGGAGCCTGGTTTATTTTCCGTGTGATCCTCTCGTTTTCAAGTGTAACATCCCCAAAATGCAGGAGGTTAACAAAGTATGAGCCATCTCCTTCAAGGAATTTCAGCCTTGAACCACTGTTTTGTTCTAGAGAGACAGTTGTTTCCTTCAGCTGTAAAGCAGGGAATATATTCCTCCCCCCTTCTCAAAAGAGACTGCATCTCCAGAGGACACCACATGTGAAGAAGGAGTATGCATTGTTCAGTGATTGAACATTTTCCAAGCTGCTCTATGACAGAAAAGCTTCAACAGTAAAATAGCTCCAAATGGATGCATGAGCACTGAGTTCTCATATTATGCAGAAGCAAACACATAGGTATAACACTTCAGCTTCTCTTCTTCAATATAATTTCATAACCAACTAAATACTTATTCCACATTGACAAAGTATTTCTACACTGACAAAGGCTCTGAACTCATTAATTAAAGAGTTTTGTATTTGGAGACACCTAACCTGCCTTTCACTAAAGCCCGCATTATTTAATTTATCCCATTTGATGACTCTTAAAGCAGCAAGAAAAGTTCTACACAAAGACAGAGAATCATCTTTGGTTCTTGTTCTCAGTTCTCTCATCTCCAGGGCTCAACTAAAGTGTTTCTTTAGTTTCCGATATACAATTCTTGCAACAATGCAGCACACTGAGTATCACACATTCCTTTGAGACTCTGTCCCTGGAAAATCAAAGAATAGCATGCCCCAGCGACAGAAGGCTCAAGGGCAGATGTAGCATATGCCTTTCCTAAACAAGATCCTAAAAAAATTTTTTAGGCTACGACATAAGCCACTAGCTTATGAAATAGCTATTTTCAAGAAATCAGTGGGCAGAACTTGGATTCACAGACCAAAATTCCAATTACAAGAATTGTACAAAAGCAGTTAATGTCGGCAAGAGCCGGACTTGGTACTTCCTCCACACTGATCACCTCCAACTTGCAGAAACCTCATTAGTGCCAAGACTCAAGAAAAATCTTTTAAAAAGAGAAACACGCTTTTAAGTTGGATAAAGAGAAAAGAATTCCCCTCTGTAAGTCAGTATGACTAAACCAGCAGAAGTCACACAGAAGGTTCCATAAGACCCCACCCCAAATTCCCATCAGCTCTCACAGATTTTGTATCAGACATTTTGACACTTAAACTACTATTCAGAAATTTTCTAACCCAATCCACCTATTTCAGTACTCCTCAAACAGCATGGTATGAGGAAACAGCAGAAGATTTTTATCTAGAAAATTCTCTGTTACTGCCAAGGTCTGAAAGACTGGTGATGACCCAGCCTCTTATCCTTCTGAAGCATCCTGTCCTTTGTACTACAATCTCAAGTTCCTTGGCACACCTTCCTAACCTAAAATCCAACAGATTTTCTACCACTTTACTATAAAACCTCAAAAAAAGAGAAAAGTTGATTTTGAACTAATCAGAAGGCAGACACTTGAGACCAGGCTAAAACTTACATGAAAGAGAATTTTCAAGCAGCCTCAAAACCACATGCAGAGAGTGGTTTATATTCCCTTCCCCAGAGATCTTTTAGCTTAAACAGGCAAGAGTAAGGTTTGACTTTGATTTGGCCAAGGCCAGACAGACATTAAACACAACTTTCAGGAATTTGTGCTTATGAAATTCATTATTAGAAGACATGGAAGCATCCAAGGCCTCAAGAAATTCTCTAGTACAGTTCAATTTCAAAACAGCTTCTACCCAGTCACAACTAAGTAAGTTTATTATGCAAACCTCATAACACGTCCACAGCAGCACCAATACAACCTTGCCAGAACAATATTGCTACTAAGTACACATCGTATTCCTATACATAAGCACAGACTTGTGTCATCTTCAGCCCGCACTACACTTCTGCAGTTAGTTAGATCAAGGTTTCAATGAGGACAAAACTAGCCCGTAGCAATGCCGTACTCTTTAACTGATAGTTACATATTTCATAAATGCTGAAGAAACAGGTCAACATTGGGTGTAATTCATCATAAGACTTTGGAGACCTTTGTCTTCAGACAAAGGATTAAACTATATTCTCCAGAAATGCTGTGGACACTGACTGTTGAGAAATACTGGACTTAACGTACCATAATTATTGTTATGTTTGTTTGGGGTTTTTTCCCTTTTTTTTTTTTTTAAAACCGGTTTCTTAAATGATGTCTAGAAGAACTAAAAATACAATGCATCCAGAATATAAAAATCTGTGGATATTTCATCTATGCTGTCAAGGGTAGACAAAGCCTGGCCGCACTGCAGCAAAAAAACTACTCAGTGAAGCAGAAGGTTCCATCTCAGTGAAAGTCAGCTGATTATAGGCTTGAATAAACCCTGTAATAACAGAGTTGTATGACAAGCACAGGGTAGGCCAGGCAGGGACCACCTTGACCTTCACTAACTGGAATGCAATAGTCAATTATCCATCCTTTTCTGCTCATCTGATGTAGTCGCCTAGGGAGGAGATGGGACAAGCACTGATGAGACATCTCTTAAAAAAGTTTGACCATCAAACTCAGGGAGAGCACCTACAGAAGCAGGAGGAAAATGACTCCAAATTGAAAGCAGAGACAATATGTTAGAAATCGCATTACAGCACCAAAAAAAAAAATCATAGCTCTCAAGCCATCTACTAGCTCCAAGATAAGTGATATGCTTGACAGACAAATGAGAGTTGAGAAGATTGCCTCATGTTCAGTAAGCTGAGAGGGGAAGGAAAAAAGAAAGAAAAAAAGAAAAAAAAGGAAAAAATTGAAAGCACTGTTTAACAGAAGTCAGAATCTGATCCCTTGACGCTTCTGTGAAAGAAATCAGACCACTTCATCATCGTATCTTCTCCCCTTCCCTTCTACATGCCTTCTACAAGTTGTACTCTGAAAAAATACTTTGCATGAGGAAAGCTTTAAAAAGCAGTAATTTAAAGTCCATATTAGGAAGCTAATTTTTTTGTAGTGTTTCAGGACATGAAATTCATGGTTAGAGTATAACGAACCCTGAGATAACTAATGACCTTGCTTCAGCTGTACCTGGAAGGCATCCTTTCTTGGACTTGACTTTGGCTCATGCTGACACTAGCGACCTGCATAGAGCTTCAGGAAGATAAGTAGATAAAAATCTTAATACCTTATTTCAGATTAACAGAAAGTACCAAAAGGTATGACTGATGCGCTCTCTAATTTCCTAGGAGAGACGATCCAGGCAGCAGTTGCTGGAACACTGCAGGAACCCCCTGCACAGCAGCAAGCATTCAGAGAGGTATGTGTGTTTCCATATGGCTCTTTTCATATTCCTTGGTTTGTAAGGAACCGCTTGGAACATCCCTTTACATCCACTAAGGAGATGGAGACACTGATTTTCAATTCTTGTTCTTATCCACATACCTTGAAATACACCAAGAAATTCGATTTGCGTTATGTTTGCCTGTCTAAATCTCAAAAATCTGTAGACTACCCTTCATACAAGTACTAAAAGGAATGCTGCTTCCAGTACAGTATTAAGGTACTCATGGTGTGAAGGCTGAGGGAGCCACTCTTCAACTGGTCAGAAGTGATACATGTAGTAATACTGCTTTTTCCAATAGTTCAGTGCTTGTCTCAAGTTTACCAGGGTTTTTTTCCAACTAATTTCCTGTCAATAAGCCTGACATAAAAATTTCTGCCAAGTAATTAATACAGCTTTTGGATGCCGAGCTTTAAGCATGCAGCCAGTACATACGGGAAACGGATACCTTCTGTACTTGAACCAGCTGCTCAGAAGTGGGGAGCGATCCAGTATATGTAGTCCCTTACACTTCTAATTTAAACATCAACCTCACTGCTGCTAATCTTCTGTCTCTGGCTCTTATAACATAATCATGAAAAGCTACACTTGGCTTCCTCAGTTAAGTATTTCAATTCCCAGTCATATTGAAAATACAGCCATTTTCCATGGCATCGTAGCATGTGCAAAATTGACAATTACCCTGATGTCCTGTTTATCATACGAACATAACCCCTAAGATCTGTAGTTGAGAAAGGAATATTTTGTCTCCCATGCAGAGATGCAAAGCACATCATTAGACAACTTACAGGTATTGACAGATACTATATGTATTAATCTTTAGCTCAAATCACCGAAATACACACTCACAAAATAAATGAGAAATCCTGCCAGCTCTTGAAATCGGTGTTTCATCCACATTATTTAGACAATAATTCAGATCACAGTTGGAGAATGAACACTAATTTGTGAATTTAAGCATAGATTTCCCTTGTCATTTTATTCAGCAAAAGGTTTTATTATTGGAACATTAATAGAGGGAAAGAAAGAAAAAAGAAACAATTATTTAAATAAAATCAGGACAAAACGAAGTGTGTAAAATGCAATTGGCTAAATGCAACATATGTTGTCAGCTTTGTTCTGACATATTTTGAGGATTCTTCTTCAAAAGGTCTCTACTTAGAATTACAAGACCTCATTAAAAGAGTAAATGGGGGAGGTATGTCTTTTTTCTAGATATGTGAGCAGCATAACTAAAACTTTCACACATTATTTTTTTTTAATTAAGAAATAAGCTCTCCTATCCCATACATGCAATATCAAAGAAGAAACCAAGCACACAGTAAAATACAATGTGAGACTTACCTAAGGATTTTGGCAAAGGTTGCCTTAGGATGTCTTCATAAACACTCAGTATCCAGTGAGATCACATAAATCTCTGCCAAAATATTTGCCCTCTGTAGAATTGGGAAGCAGAACTCTTTCTTTATTTTCTCCATAGGAAAATCGCTTTTGAAGATGATGAAATCCTCACTCAAAAAGCTGATAGATGATCTAGATCAAGGCAGGTTTCACAGTCAGTCACCTAGGGCTTGCTCTTGGGTTGGACTGCTCAGAAGCCAGCAGCTTCAGGAGACCATGAAGCAGCCAGATGTTCTAACCAGAAAAGCTTTCTATCCTTTACCATCTGCATTGTATTGGTGTCCAAGGGGGGAAAGAGGTAACATTATGTTTAGAGGAGGAATACTAAGTTACTCAAAATTACAGAAGAAAGTGGCACATGAAAACAAGTATTTCCTCTGCCTGCATGGAAAGATTGGCTTTTTTTTTTCCTATTTTAACATGCTATCATTTAATCAACAGCTAACACAGCTATATTTTCCACACATTTCTCTCTTGAAAATACAAATTACTACGTATGACCTTTCCCTGGAGTTTAACTTGAATTTAACTTTAAATTAAACTTTAAATTAAAAGGTAATTTAACTTGAAATAAAAGTCCTATAAGTACAAATGAGTAAGTTATTCTTTCTCATTCCACTGAGAGAACTCAGAGCGGCCTTGCAGGTCAGTGACGAGACTTGAACTATGACCTAAGTTTCTTCCCTGGATCCTCTTTCTTTCTGGTTCCTCTAGTTCAAGTTACTTATCCTCTGTCATTCTACTTCTATTTTTTAGTTTAGACAGAAGCAGATTTATCTGCATAGCTACGAGAAACACCTTTTGGATTCCTACACGCTGTTTATAACAAAAGCACTAAATCTACTGTCTAGACTTTTCACGTAAATGCTAATAGCATCAGGTTATGGTTATATGAAGGGTTCTTGGGCCTACATATCCTTTCTCACTAGGTTTGAACGAATGCTGAAGTGAGGTTGTAATGAGTACAGTGAGATTCAAGCCTTTCTACCTTGTCCTCAGTTTGATACAGAACCAAACAAAAAAAACCCAAACAAAAAACTGCTGGAACTCAAATTCCTCTTCTGTCTTTCATCATCAAAGGCAACACAACAGAAGATGCACGTTATTTCACTGTGGCGGAAACCATGCATGTGTCTGCTACTAGCTCCCATACATACTTTTCAGCACTTGAAAAACTCACTGGAAACTTTATGCCTATGAAAAATATTGAACAGGCAATATATATCTTTAGGCAATGCAGACAACAGTAAGGGGAGTCATTGGGCTCCCATCATAGCAGCCGCATGTGAATTTAATGATACAGAGAACAGAATAGAATTCACAAATCATATTGAGTTGCTTCTCCTATTTACAGCCCTGGGCACCAAGATGCAACTTGAAGCAACTGTGCTCATGTTAATAAGTTGTTTGGCTTTGGAGGACTTCAGAAAGCATCGAATTCTAATGCACAAGGATAAGGAAGAAGCAATGGCTTTAGGAAGTCATGTATGCCTAAAGTAGCATGCGCTGACCTAAACCTTTACGACAGGAGCATATATCTGAAGACAAATCAGTGTCACTCCAATTTACACTGAAGTTATGATAAGTCCTATCAATAACAACCAGGGAAGCAAGAATCCTCTTCAGGGTCAAGGGAAGCCGCATACCTCCCTGAGCACAATTTGCTCTCAAGCACTGCGAATGTAAAACACCAAAGGTGGACAAAGAGCAAGCTTGGAGAAAAAAATGATGCAAACAAATTCCATCCATTGGCCTGCAGATACTAGATTATGTGGAACAGAGCAATTGTGTACTATACAGAAACTCCTTAAAAACAACATGGAATGGACTCATATCTGGATAGGGTCTAAGTCATAGATTCTGATACCAGCGGCTAAATCAGACTGAGAAATTTGCTTGCAGTCAATACAGTTTTCTTCCATCAAAATCACAGTAGGTTCAGGTTTCTATATAAATGTGCTAAGTGGCACAGCACAGAGAACTACAACCTCAAATACCATTGAATAAAACGTACTCCACAGTTTTGGTTTGCCTTTTGTTCTGTTGTTAGTTCCAAATGCACCTCTCAAAAAGCAAGCTTTGGACACCACACTACGCAGTAATAGTCAGGAGGCAAAAGCTCCCAGTGATTAAATGCTGTGGGAGAAACATGGCCAGACTGGGGAAAGGGGATTCAAAAGCAAGATGTGGAGAAAGCAGAAGTAATCACAAGCCTAACAGCAACAGATGGCTCTTCTAGAAGGCACAATAGCCTCCATGGGACAGTTGTCAAATTTCCTATAGCACCAAGCCTAGGGAGAGCTGCTGAGATGGTACAGCTATGTTACTGCCCACAGAACTTCAAAGCTTTCCCAGCCAAAGGAGATTTGCATTCTGGTCACAGTGTGTGTTGGGGAGGGAATGGGGAAAGGGGTGCTGCCTACTCACTTTCACATCCATAGCACTAAGAATGAACACAAGCACGCAATTAATTTCCCATTCAGCTGCTGAACTCTAGTAGTTAAAATTCCTCCCACATCGGTACCCAACGTTACCAGATACTCTCCTGTTCTACCAGATCTGGCAGGCTAACACCCAGAAATCCGCTCATGGAATACCTCGGGCAGGCTGGCTGAGAGTTCAGCCTGGAGCTCTCTGCATAACCCATGGCATTTGAAAGTAGTAGAAGAGAATGGAGCATATATTCTTTTCATCCATTACGGGCCGCACATATTCAAAGCATTAAAAATCTTCGTACCATCAGCCTTTAATTACCTCTTGTAACTGATTACGCAGCTCACTCATCCATGCTTTTTCTCCCTTAGATGAGTTCAAAGTTTAAAAAAGGATCTCTTTGTAACTGTGTAACATTTATATAGGAAGATTTATGTCTTTCTTGATTAAGAGGACAATATTGCAGGATACACTACGAACTGGTTATTTTTAAGAAACATCAGGACAAAATCAGGACCTTTAGGACTTGACTTTATTAGTCTTTTGCAGCAGTTTTATATAGCCTCCACTACTTGATATCAGAAGTCGGGAATCCCACTTATTATACGCCATACGAGGAACATAATCAATTAGAAGCACAAGAGCAATGGTTTGGTTTTGCTTGAGATTAAATAACTTTGCAAGTAAAGTTCTGGGATCTCATAAATATGAAATAGCTCCTAATCTAACAGTAGCTGTATTTTTCAGTAACTGTCAGTCCTGCCCAAAATCCCAGTGAAACGAGATACTGACACAACAGCAAATTATGACAGGAGGTCTCATACAGCTAAAACTATTCAGAGATCTCCTCAACTGCATTTTTCCCTGAGTTAAAACATTGTGTTCCACCAGTCAGCTAGAATGATCAATCCAAGGAGCGTATAACATGCCTGTAACATAGCCCAGTGCACAGAGCTTCCTGGGGAGGCAAGCCCAGCGGGAGGGGATAACTCCACCGCAGACTCTCCCAAAATGTGAGGATCAGAATAGGTGCCAGCAGAGCATTTACCTTGACTGAGTGATGCTGTTCTGAGTGAATGCAGAACCCTGGCCATCATCTACAGCTATGAACATCTCCATCACTAACAGCAGAAACAGACCCTTATCACAGCTATAGCTGAGGACAAGCCGAGAAGAAAACCTACCTGCCTTAAGTCCAGATTCCTTGCATGCTTTTGACCATTGATAACACCATTCAATTACAATGCACAGTGACTGCTGTTTAAAAATTATGCTGGAAAAAAGACATCTATTGATGCATCCAAACTAAACACGATGAAAGCAGAGCATTTCAAACTTAATCTCCATTTCAGAAGCTGTCCGAATTGGGCATGTGACAGTCTCCTTTTCACAATACTTACGTGGCTCCAAGTCAATCTGAGCTCTACAGGATTTCTGTTAAAGAGGTGGTAAATGAGTTAATTTTGCATTTAGAGCAAACACTTGTCAAAACTCAGGCACTGTGCAAGCTTTCCCTTCTTCCCTAGGCAGGGCTTTTGATGGCTTCTGTTCTCAAGTTTAAGACTCTCTCCTCTGACCACCTGCTCCAGGGGAGTGTCCCATTAAACACTCTTAGAGGTTAAAAGACATTTTACTAACAATTTGAAACTACATCTCAGATCTCAAGATGTGGCAAAGTTGCATAGTGCTACTCATGAAGCTTGAAAGCATGGCCTTAAAGCTCAGATATATGTAACGATTAAGATAACCAAGGAATAGAAGATCTGAAATCCTGAGTGAAATCAGGGTCTACCTAATCTAATATTCCAAGAATGGACAGGACCTGGCACTTCATATGACCTGCTTTAAAAATGCATAACTCTAAAATGGGTTGCATCTGTCAAATAATGTGTGATATTAGAAAATGACATTCTAGACTGGGAAGTCTGTACTCAATGAATTACCAATAGTAATGGTATTCTTCTCCCTCTGACGTATGGTCTTAGATAAGAGAATTACTACTTTCACAACCATTGGAAAAGTAGATTTCATTATTCGGTGTACAGAATTGGAGGGCTTAACTTCAGTGTGAGACAGATGCTGGGATGCAGAGTCATCACAACGATACTTTGTTTGCAAATTCTTGTTACAGTTACCCTAACATTAGACTCAAGCTCTAGTGAGGGTAAATCATAGAACTTCTCATTTATGTTGGCTTTTTTTCCTCTGTTTTCTAAGCACATTTGAAAAATTCTGACACTAGATACATGTCTTGCTTCAAGCAAACTCCAGATCCTTCCAAAGCAGAACTGTACTAAAAAAAATTAAAAAGCACCTCCATTTACCACAGAACACTTATGTTCAAATGCAGCATCTGTTTTTTAAGTAGAGGTCCAGCTTTGCAACTATGTTTGCCAGCCAGGTTAAATCAAGCAGGAGTCAGATTCCCCCTCGTTTTCAGAATACATTTCAAATCACCCTGCACATTCAACATTAAGAGTGTGTATAAGTTAAAAGGACAAATTATTCACAGCAACACTAGGAATGCCAAATGCTGTAAGCATTTCATTTCCAGATTTACAACCAGATAGTGTCTTCAGGCCACCATGGGGAGGCAGTTGCAAGGCACCGAGAGCCCCCCGAGGAACTCAAATTGGCCAGGGATCCCAGGGACCACATGCTACTACAGCAGCCTTTTAGAGGAGTTTGGGTGTACTCTGTCTGATACCTCTGAGCTTCAGATACTGTTAAAATTGCCAGTAAGTAGCATTGGCAGCCAAGAATTTTGTGGTTTCTTCCCTGGTCCGCTATTCAGTTCGCTGCATGGAACTTCAATTTCCACACTGATAAAGTAGGATCCCTCATCTCACACAGAGGTTAGTGGTTTCTTTATTTCAAACTCTAGTGGAAAAATCAGAGTCCTTTTATCTTTAAGCAAACAGTTGTAAGTCTGGAGGTCACAAATGTGCCCATTTCCCTGAATAAAAGGAATGACAGCTCAGGATTTCTCAATTTATTTTTAGGATAGGGACAATTGATTTAACTTACTGGCGAGCACCATTGGCAAAATAGCTCCTAAAAAATCCAATCATAGAAGCACTAAGACATTATGTGCCTCCCTCTAGTAAGCTAAGCCTCGCCTCCCTTAATCTTTGGGTCCAGGCTTCAACCTGTTACCTGTACTATTCAGACCACAGAGGTTATTTTGAGTCAGATGTGCTGCCACAGAGCAGGACTCCTTAGCCATTGCCAAGCAAAGCACCTCTCCAGAGTATCAACGCAAACCACAGCACTCGGTTTGGAGTTTCCTGAATGAGCCCTGAGGGACACAGCCAGAGACCTGATGCCCTCCGAGCTCACGTTTCTCAGGCTCTCTAGGCAGAGCTGGTGGCCTCACTTTGGGCACTTGCACCAACTTGTTCAGAACCAGCTGTGGATCTCTGTGTAGCACTCCACTGTGCCACGTGTGGTCAGGCAGCTGGCCTAAATGGTTGGGGTAGGTCCCTTCCAACCGGAACTATTCTATTCTACATCCACCAGCCTTTGCTGAGGTTGTATTCAGATCTTCACTTGCACTAACTTGTTCAGAACCAGCTGTGGATCTGTGTAGCACTCCACTGTGCCACGTGTGGTCAGGCAGCTGGCCTAAATGGTTGGGGTAGGTCCCTTCCAACCGGAACTATTCTATTCTACATCCACCAGCCTTTGCTGAGGTTGTATTCAGATCTTGCAGGATCTTATTCAACTTCTCTGGTTGAACTTTAAAATCAAGGTGTTTGGAAAAGACACAGTATTTCAGTTGTACTTGTACCTTTGATAAAAGAAAACTTTGTTGTCAACCTAACTCAAAGTAAACTGAAGTGTAAGTGAAACAGTGACATTGTACAGATCCTGATGGTCACATCCATTCAGAGCACCTGACAGTTCTATGAAGTAATTAGTTTGATTTGCATAATACCTGCTCTGCAATAAATCCTTGGACCTTTACCAGCTCGTTGACTTTCCTCCTGTCCGTCAAACACTGCAGCCTTGTGGAATCCATTCCTCGAGATTCTTACTTTATGAGAGGGAAGCAAGCAGAGATGGCCCACCTCGATTCAGCAGAGCTCAAAGTAGCATGTTTGGCCTACCTACGGTATTTTCCCATTCAAAAACAAACTGGAATTCCAGAGAACAGAACACAGCACTCTTGCCTTGGGCTGTTTCACCACCTTATTCCACAGACATGTTGTTAGAGTTCTTTTGGAGGTTCTTCTGCACACCTGTGCAGGTGGCCAAAGGATTTACCCTAAAAACACACATTAAATCATGCCCAGATCTACTGTCTTAGTACTGAGCAAAAGCACATCCAGAGCAGAAAACAAGATGCTTTGACCTTAGCCTTTTTGCAAATGGTCTGAACCTTTGCAATGAAGCTGAACATTCATGAACATACAGATCTACTGTCTTAGTACTGAGCAAAAGCACATCCAGAGCAGAAAACAAGATGCTTTGACCTTAGCCTTTTTGCAAATGGACTGAACCTCTGCAATGAAGCTGAACATTCATGAACATATTAGTGTTTCTAAATGGACAATGTTGTCTTAGCTGGCATATTTAGCACAGTCACCAAAAAAAAACAACTCTCCTGTTTACTGTCTTTTGAAATACTGAACTCCAGATTTATTTTGGTGTGGAGGACATTATGCTTTCCTCAGTTCACCAGGAAGGAAGCAGCGTCAACTTTCCAAACAACGTCCAAAATGAAAATTTAACAGTCAACATGCTTCTGTTTCTTAAGGCTGTATCTCTAGACTTTGAAGTAGTGATTACTTTTGCAAAACCTCATTTGATAGGTCCTCATTAGCACGCAGTCATTTCCAATACTTGTCTCCAGCTTCCTAGATCATTACTCGAGCTCAGAACTAAATCTAGCATCATAATTAAGCTCCCTCTTTTAACTTGAGACCCTATAAAATTATGGTCTAGTTTATTTCAGCAATCTGTTTGTGCCTTATGTTCTGACTGAAGGACAGGTTTGGTTTTTCTACAACTTTGTTATTTGAATTTTGTTTTTACAACCCAAACTCAGCAGTGCAAAATATTTGGTTTCATTTTCTCCTAACCTGAGCTTAGCTTTAGTCCTTCCTTGATTTTCAGTGTCAAATATAGCAAGACTGTCTTTCAGGATTATCAGACTCAAGCCAGCAGATATTTACTAGGGGAAGAGGAGGGAAGAGAAACAAAGATAAACAAAGTGCAAACACCAAATTCAGCACCTATATAGGGAGTCTGAATCTAGATCTCCCATTTTCCAGAAAAGGAGCACTCAAGCTTTTGAACCTCTAACAAGTGTCTGGAACGAAACTCAAAAATACGTCATTCAGGTGAAAAAGAACAACAACCAAAAGAGCAAATATTTTAACAAACCCATATTTTCAGCAGCCGAGCTGAACCTTGCCATACTCCCACATGACCACATCAAACTGCTCTAAATGCTTTCAAGTTCCGATTATAGCACAATCCAAAAGAAGGTTCAAATACCTGCCAAGATAAGGCGTTGTCGAGTCCAAGGTAGCAGTTCCAAAGGTCACACACAAGCTTATAGATGCCTTCAGATCTCACATGAAGCTACTTGCTCTTGGTGATCCATAACGTAGGCCTCATAGCATCAACATTTATCCTGTTTCTTCTCAAAGCTATTTAGGCTGCTCCTTTGAAAGTTTTTGTCCAGTTCTGCAGAAAAAAGGAAAAAAAAAAAGATGGGTTTTGACTGATATTGAAATGATGCTTCCAGTCAGTCAGTGAAAATCTTTACCTCTTGAATCTGGCTCATACCAGGACACTAGTTACAAAACACCATGTTGTCTAGTCAGAAGGTAAAAATAGGTCCTGTTTCCTCTCAAAGCTATTCAGGCTGCTCCTTTGAAAGTTTTTGTCCAGCTCTGCAGAAAAAAAAAAAGAAAAAAAAAAAGATAGGTTTTGACTGATATTGAAATGATGCTTCCAGTCAGTCAGTGAAAATCTTTACCTCTTGAATCTGGCTCATACCAGGACACTAGTTACAAAACACCATGTTGTCTAGTCAGAAGGTAAAAATAGGAGTTATAGAAAAAGCAACTTCCAGCATACGCAGAGAAATCTCAGGGCATGGTTTTGGAGGCTACTACTGGGGTAAACAAAGGTTTTGCTTCTGCATCATCTCATTTTTGCCACTTCCCGTATTGAAGGTAGCAGATGGAAAGTGAGCCAGGCATTAAAATGCTACCTAAGTCAGGATTTTATGCTTTCGTGCAGTGTCTCAATTAATCAAAGTTTTGCTATAAAATTCAAGCGGCAATGCTCAAAGCCAAGTCAAGTCATAAAATACGAGCTGATTAATTTCCCTCTAATTTGTATGATAATTAAAATTCCAACTTTTAATTCTGTTAATTGTCCTCCCACAAGGAGGTTGATTGGGCTTTGCTAATACATGCTGTGAAAATGCACTTCCCACAGGTCTGTCTTTGTTTCCTTTAAAATGTAATGCTTTTACATAATTATCCCTTAACTTCTATAGATAAATGTAAGCTTATCTTTGGCTTCTGTTTTGACACAAGCCCCTGTGTAACTTAAGCTGTGTCCATAAATCAAATGCTGAAAGTCATTAGGTGTTTCATCAGAACATTGTGCCAGTGTGTGGTTCTCTGTGCCTTTTAATGAGCAATTAAACTTGCAAAAGACAGAGGGGGAAAAAAATCTAGTGTAAAAAAACCACACACACATCCTCCACTGGAAGTCAAATACCTCTGAAATGAACTGGAAAAAGACAAAATACATGATCTAGCAGACATCCTGCTTTCCTCTCACCTTCCGCTTTCCACAATCCCAACAAACTGCACAGAAGAGCAGTCAGAGGAGAGGTAAGCAGAGCTGGCACCTGCACACAACCCAGATCCTCACTGGAAAAGAAAGTTTAACTGGTAAAGCTGCAGTCAACTTATAGAGCCTGTTTCTCTGGCTGGCTGTAAAATAACCTAATCCTTTATTTGATATATCTGAATAGAAAGTCTTACCAGTCCTTTCCTTGGGGTACAATAGTTATTTGCACACAGGAAACACCTGCCATGTTGTCTGCCATGAATGAACACAATACGGCCGTTGCAAAGTAGTAAAAAAACTCGAGTCATCTGTGGCCACTGTTTGGCTCCGGACACATTGGAAAGTCCAATCTACAACAAACGAAAACATACAAGCAAATAAATTATCAGCACATTCTAAAAATCTCAGCATGCTGGCTTCAGTAAATGCTCTAAAGCCAAGCTCCTAAGGGAAAAAAAAAAAATTATTCCTGAATGTGAGAGTATTCAACAGATTTCAAGATGGACAGTCATATCCTTTCCTTCCACTTCTTCCTGGCTACAATGTTATGATTATTTTCCATTTCATTTAGCACTGACTCACAATTGCATCACAATTAGAGACAGCTAAATAATAGGAAAAGTATGAGACAAATACGCGTTATCCATCAGCAAAGTATTTGGGCAGTTATAATATTGACTAAATAAAAAAAAGGATTTGTCAAACAGAGCTGCGTTTTTAAAAAATACCTTCTAGAACTAAAAGATTTTAACCAGTTCTTTACATAAAGGTTTTGCATAAACAAGGATTGAGATGAGGCTAGTAAATCCATCACCATTTGCAATCTAACAGTTTTGCCTTGGTATCAGTGTTCATCCAGACTCTTTTTGTTCCTCAGAACAAGAAACGATGACATGCTTTCTGACCTTTCACATGCCTTGAATTTCTTTTCTTTACGCTTCCCCAGCTTACGCCTTTTACTGTATAAACGGACGCCACATCATACTGACATCACATCAAAAAGCCTCCAAAAGTTGTCTGGATTTTCCCTACCAGGACGTGTGATTAAACTTGTGTTCACAAAGGGGGCACTGCCAGCTCCAGCACTGCCCTGTTCCTCAGTCATTCGACCATGTTGTAAAGCCCCCAAGTTACAATTATTATATTTTAAACAGAGCCAACAGTGAAGGTGGGACTCAGGTGATGGATGACAGACACGGAGAAGCAGAGCCAAAGCCCGCCCTACGCCGCTGGAGCAGACGGTACACAGCTCACCCCTATTCTCTTAAACCTCAGCAGCACCACACTTCTATACTGCGTAAGAAAACTAAACACCTTTTAGGCCTGAACTCCTTATCTGGGACTTTTTCCATCTTCCAGAGCCATTCCAGAGCCACAATGCAAAAGCTATTAAATCTTATTTTCCGTAGAGATTTACACTTTCCATACACTAAATTTACCCCCCCCCATTTAACACACTGTGCGGGTCAACAATCTCAAGACAATGCAAAAATGTAAAAGGGGGCAAGAAAACTCCTGCGTTTATTACCCTTTGACTCAAACCAATATAGGAATATGCTAAGTGCGTTACACTAATCATATAGCCCAAACCTTAGCAGATAAGACAAGAAAATCAATTGTAATTTCTTTGGCTGTTTTCTCTTATATTCTCAACTAGTTAGCAGTCATTTCTTTTTAGAGAGCAGTCAATGAATATTTAATGCTGGAGTGCATTGCCAATTTTATCTGCCAGCTAATAAAAAAGCTGCTTGGTCATGGGTGTAAGAGAAGAGGTCTATTTTAGCCTGTGTGGCTGGCTGGCTGTAATAAGAAGGATGACAATTTTAAATTGGGAGATTAATGGATAATTTGGAATCACTGTCATTCTGACACAGCCAGTGACCTTTTCAAATTGACAGATAGCTCCATTTCACCCCAACCAGCTACAACAAGAGATTGTTTCAAACAATTGGACCTAAATGCCAGGCTTAAAGGAGGCCAAGCATAGGGATATAGCAGGGCATCTTATAAGTAAAACAGGCCTCCTGCAGATTAATGAAATAGTTAGGAGGGCCATCCATCCAGCAGTTCCAATTCTTAGTTTTTAGCTACTGCAGCATTAGCAAGGTAAAAGGGACTGATGCCAGAAAGAATAATGCTCAGCATTATCTTTTCCAGCAAGGAAAATGGTATAGCTGAAACACTGAACCGTCCAGGGTCTGTCCAAAATAGGTGAAAGAAAAATTATGTGGACATCTGTACCCATCCTGGGACACTGGGCAGTATTGCTTCAGTAGTAACATACAGAGACATATAAATCACTAGTGAGAAAAATAATTAAAAAGCAAAAACCAGAAAAACTGATTTCCTGCTAGAGACAAGATTTGCTCAAAGGTTCCGAAATAACAGACATTAGAAGTAAGTTATTACTAAACACAGGAAAACTATTTTATGCAAAGTTGTGAGAGCTATCTCTTAA
Organism: Cariama cristata; assembly: GCF_000690535.1. Classification (NCBI taxonomy): domain Eukaryota; kingdom Metazoa; phylum Chordata; class Aves; order Cariamiformes; family Cariamidae; genus Cariama; species Cariama cristata. Next base: position 80,686 of record NW_009593879.1, read on the forward strand.
CATGGTAGCTCACCAAATCTTTCACAGTTCGATTCACAGTGTTAAAGTCCGGTCTTAACACATGACTTTGAAAGGGAAGTCATGTTTATAAACAAGAAAGCTCCAAATGAGTTGTGTCTTGACAAACTTGGCATGCCATTGTGCATCAAGTACACAATACGAGCAGAAACTTATTCACAGGGTATACCCTCACATTAATTTATTTTTACTTATTTTTAAAATTGTTTCTGTAAGTAAGGTTTAGCACTTCCTTTCAGCGATACATCAGATGTCACATACCATCATATACTAATTTTTTTAGGAAGAGGAATGGGTGGGATTTCAGGCCAGCCAGCCGACCTTCCCTGCGATCACTGCTGGGAGATCTACACTCAGCTTCCAAACCTCTCCAGCCTCTTACACTTATTGTCACAAATAGTTTCTGAGCAGCAATTTTAAAACACTGAAAACTTATTGGTCATTTTCTAAATATGGTATGCCACAGAGCACTGCTCATAGGGGGAGAGTGAAAGCCTGCCTTGGAAGCAAGATGAGGATGTTGCAAAGGAATGTACTCACTTTCCAGCTAATGGAAAAGGATGTGCAAGGTGGCTGCATGCCACCACCCATGCTGACGGAAGATCTCACAGTAACTGCAAAGTCAGCTGTGTTCGTCAACTGTTACAGTTAATTTTGGCTTGTGTCCTCAAATCAGGACACAAGTCCCAAATGCAGTACAAGATACAACTTACAATACCATGCAGGTTACACCGCATACCCCAATAATCCTTACTCAGTTCAGTAACAGGGCTAACCTGAGATGTTGCAGGTAGAAGCATATTTTAGATTCACTAGGAAACTTAAGTAGGACACAGGTCTTTGGGAATTCTGCTTGCTACTGTTAGCTACCTCAAATAACAGACACTGTAACATATTCCAAGGGTTAGAATAGAACACACTACTTCAGTTGGAAGGGACCTACAACGATCACATATAGTCCAACTGCCTGACCACTTCAGGGCTGACCAAGTTAAAGCCTGTTGTTAAGGGCATTGTCCAAATGCCTCTCAAACACTGACAGGCTAAGGGCATCGACCACCTCTCTAGGAAGCCTGTTCCACTGTCTGACCACCTTCTCTGTAAAGAAATGGTTCCCTAACATCCAGTCTAAACCTCCCCAGTGCAGCTTTGAACCACTCCCACGCATCCTATCACTGGAACCCAGGGAGATGAGATCAGCACCCTCCTCCCCACCTCCCTTCCTCAGGAAGCTGTAGAGAGCAATGAGGTTGCCCCTCAGCCTCCTTTCCTCCAAACTAGACAAGCCCAAAGTCCTCAGCGACTCCCCAGAGGACATGCCTTCCAGTCCTCCCACCAGCTTGGTTGCCCTCCTATGGACACATTCAAGGACCTTCACGTTGTCCTTAAATCATGAGGCCCAGAACTGCACACAGCACTCAAGGTGAGGCCACACCATGATTAAATACAGCGGGACAACTCCCTCTTCTGACCGGCTGGTGATGCGGGGTTTGATGCACCCCAGGATGGGGTTTGCCCTCTGGGCTGCCAGGGCACACGGCTGACTCCTGTTGAGCTGCTGTCAACCAGCATCCCCAGGTACCTTTCTGCAGGGCTGCTCTCCAGCCACTCCTCTCCCAGTTTGTACTTGTGCCTGGCATTACTCTGTCCCAGCTGCAGAAATAAGGTAAATGATCCTAAGAAGGTAAAGCAGCCATAAAATAGGCCATCCTTCCAGATATGGAAAAAATGCCAGCAAGCATGCAATGAGATCAACACATCTGAAAAGTCAGACTACTTACTAGCGCAAATATGGAATGACGTACCTGTCAGAAGAACACTTTCCCAAAAAAAATCTTTAAAAATTGATAACGAACTTCTGGAATACACATGGCAGATTCCTAACTAGCTATATAACATTTTATCAGGCTACTACAGAACAGGGATCAAGTGAAATATTTATTAAATTTAGTCAAAGAGAACAAGTGATGTACAGGCAGTTCTGCAATTAAACATGCCAAGTCCACTATACTGTACTTAGCAAGGTCATTATTATCCATTGTTTGTGAGTGTGCTGAGAAATACCAGCTAACAGAGTGGAAGTCTTGTAGTTTTTCAGAATTATCTGAGTATTTTGAAATTTCAGCATGATTTCTGGAAGTAGGAAATGTTTCATAGACAAATATGGGAAGATGGAGTAAATTCATCACAATATTGTGATAAACAAGTTACATATACAATATGCACTAAATCTTGTAGGTAAGCTAGGGATGAGCAACTGCAGTAATTATTATGAATAACAGAAATGAGAAAACTCTGTTTTTTTTAATAAAGTTACAAGCTTTGTAGTACACAGATAAGTAATCATATAATGGTTTGGGTTGGAAGGGA
>NW_009593880.1:0-3303 GCF_000690535.1 Cariama cristata
CACGCAGCAGCGCGTTGTGCTCGGACAAGCCGCGGCTCAGGCGTCCCGGGGAGAAAGTGGGCAGGCCGGTTTGGAAACTGGTGAAGTGCACGGGCGAGGAGTTAGCGGTCTTGTAAGTGATGCTGGGACGTGGGGTCAGTGGAGTCTGTGGGAGCTGCCTCCGACCCCGGCATGGGGTACTAGCACCAGATGTCGACAGCAAGGGGCTCCCATTAACTGAACCACTGCCCTACATAAAAATTGGAACAAAGCAAATCAAAAAATAAAAAAGGGAAACACCAGACAAACACAAAGGCAGGCAGGTATAAAACAGAAGGAGAAGCAACAGAAGGGAGAGACAAGTCACAAGAGGAAAGAAAAGCAAAAAAGAGAGAGTTTAGACAAGCACAGTTAGGGGGAGGAGGTTCTCGAGAAATAATTCAACACGAGATGTAAAGAGCTGGAGAACTAAAGTTCTGCGAGCAGTAAATAAGAACAGAAACGATCAGAGCATCAGTAGGACGCAAACTGGCAGACGGCTCCAACAGAAGGGGACACTGTCCGGAGGGAAGGCATCCACATCATACACGGGCTGACATGCGCCTTACCTGAAACAGGCGGGAGCGGCTCAAAAAAACCTGCGGTTTGGGGGTTGGGGTTTTTTTGGCAAATACAATTTTGCAAAACAGCGTTCTTTGCTTTGGGGTGGATTTTTGCAGACCTTCACCTGACGGTTGTGAATGCTGATGTTGGGGATCATTTCTGTGGTCAAAAGTGGATTATGTGGAAGGAAGATTTGGGGGCAGACTATTTTTTTTTGTAGTTTGGGGAATGAAATGCATTTTCATTAAATAGCCACTTTCTGAAAAAACAACAACAAAAAGCTTTTGGGGCAGGCTGGAACTAACAAGTTCCTTAAACAAAAATGGGTTCACCTTCTCTTTAATATTATGCATTTGATTTTTGAGTGGTAGGAGGGTCTGGCAGCTTCCTGGGTTACTAACAGTGACATGTGAGAGTGAACTAAGCTACAGTAAGTGAAAAAAATGCCATGAGAGAGAGGAAGGGGCCCTTGTTTTGGCATTGCTGTTTACATTCTCCCAGGGCAGTACATGAATACCCCTGTGAGAACGTTTTAAAAATCCCTCAGCCTTTCGTGACCTAACATTTTGAGACCAGACCTTTAATTTTTAAAGGGCAGCTTTTCCTTCCTATAAAAACATCAGGTTGTTACTTGTCGGGCTATCAATCAATGCCTGTTCTGCTCTGCAGGGGTTTTCCAGCACAGTTCTCAGGGCAAGCCCGGCCGTGCTAGGGGCTATTGGCCCAGCAGCTGGATGTAGAGGCTGTGTTAGCCGTGGTTGCCATGAGTCAGGCCAGGTCTATCAGAAGAAGAGGCAACACCCCTGGTATCTGGGGGTGCAGAGCAGCGCGGGTGTCACCAACTGCAGCCCTGCTCTCCGCAAGCATCAGGGACTGATGTGGCATTTGCTGCTCGTGCTGCTGGGCCAAGGACTCACATCTTTCACAGCCTGAAAACTGAGTCTTTGCCTTTCTCTTCCTTCATTTTCACCCTCTTCCTCTCCCACATTTCAGCCTTAGTCTCCGCTACAGACTCGTGTTCCCATCCCAGGCACCGGCCCCCTGGCCGAGCTGCCTCCCATCCCCTGTCTCCCCGTGGTGATGGAGGAGATGGTGACCACCACCCAGTGACCTCCAGCATTCCAACATCCAGGAAAAGATGCCCAACTTTTTCCAAGGGCCCCAGGCTGAGCACCTCAAAATTACAACACAAAAGAAAGCAGAACTAAATTGTTTCAATAAGTATTAAGCTGTCTAAAACTGTTTTTTGCAAGATTTTCAAACTTCTGTTATCCAGAATCAATTCAGGAAATGGTCTTGATTGTATAAAAATGGTGAGGTCTTTTTTCAAAATGTCCAACAAGCTCAACTGCTGAAACATTTTGAAATTCCAAGAAGTTTCATCTCATTTAAAAAAATACTTTTCCCAAATCCATCATGAAATGGGATTTATATTTAACAGTCCACCTGCATTGAAAAGGAAACAGTGAAATAATTCAGACAAGATGCATAACATTTCTATGTGGGTCAAAGAAAGCATTCTGACTTGACCCAAAATGAAATGTTAGTGGTTTGATTTTCTTGTCTCCTTTTTTTTTTCTATTAAAAAAGAATTTGAAAGAACTTCTCTTTGAACCAAACCTGCCCTGATTTTTGGCTTGGTTTTTGCTGGAATGGAGCCACCTTGTTGGCAGGGTGAAGCTCAAGGCAGCCTCTCTTTTTGATATATGCAGGGGCTTCCAGGACTTGGTGAAAAATGCTGGGCCAGGGCTCCTGGGAAAAGCTGCATCTCTCTCCCAAGGAGAGAGATGGACTAACAAAGAAAATTCTTGAGAGTTAACAAGCACCTTGTTATTGAGCCAAAATAATGCAGCAAATGGACTGACAGAGCCTCTTGCAGACACCTGATTAAGACAAGGGATCCTCAGCTCATTGGGACACAAGTGACATGCTGGCTTAGCTATTTTTTTTAACCTGCTTTTTTTCCAGAACAACCAGGGGATGTATTAGCAGCTCCACTCCAAGTACATGAGTGAACAAGGTACATCGACACCGCAACAACAGGCTTTCTCCTCCCTACTTTATTAAAAGCCATGGGACGTGGGGGACAATACGGACTTTGCTGGAACTGGGGCAACAGGTTTGTAAAAAGGCAGCTGATGCTCTAATGCTGAGTGTCTATGAACTATGGGAAGGTTTCAGGTTTTTTAATTAAAACATGCATGGTATTTAAAGCCCTGGTAAACTGAGCATGCAAGAAAGGAGAGGCATCGTGCTAAAAATGGGTGCCATCTTCCTGCCCCTCAAACCAGAGGGAGAAATTAAGAAATGGAATGAAAGATTCATCTGAAAAAAATCAGATGAAGGCCAGTCGGGGACTGCAGCAACCGAAAATGGAGAAGACCTGTTAGGCTGCAGCTCCCTCTTGCTATGGCCGCACACCGTCCTGGGCACATCAGACCTTACACCGATGTCACATCTCCTCCCAGCTGAGTCCCCAGAGCTGCAGCCCCTGAGCGGTCACTGCAGCGCAGCTTCTGGTGCTGCAGCCTGGATGCTGCTAAGGACCATGCAGGGAGAGAGTCAGACACAGGACAGGGTCAGGAGACAAAAAGCTGCTTCATTTTGCAGCTGGTGGGACACTACGAAGCCTTTTCATTTAAATCCTTCCCCTGGGCTCTAATTCATACCGAATGCAGGGTTTCCTCCCGCTCCCCACGAGCTGATGTTGCTGCAGAGGCT
>NW_009593881.1:0-13425 GCF_000690535.1 Cariama cristata
ATGGTTTAGTGGGTTTAGCAGGCGTGGTGCCATCATGGCATCAGGTATACGGTCGGACTTGATTATCTTTGAGGTCTCTTCTGGCATCAGGTATACAGTCGGACTTGATTATCTTTGAGGTCTCTTCCAACCATAATGATTCTATGATTCTATGAATTCCAGAAGATGTTAATTGACAATGTTTCAGTTAATACCTACAGGTGGGTAAGTAATGACACTGTGAAGAAAAGCAGCTGTCAGCTACCTGTATTGGAAGGGCTTTACTGATGGCGAGCTAAGGAACAAGAAGGGCCATAGCTGTCATGGTCTGTTTGTGCTCAGGAGAAGCCAGAAGCCACCCTACTGCTGTACAAGCTAGCAACCTTTCCCTTTCGATAGCTGCAGCTGATACGCTCAGACACAAAGATCAGTAGCAGAGTTGGTTATTATAGGTCATACAGCAGTATTACCTCTCTTACATAAAGATTAGCTATACTTAATCCGGTCTTTCTAAAAACTTCCAGTGAAAGCAATGTGCTTGGGTCTGTAGGTAGCCTATTCCAGTGTTTCCTTAGCTTTACTGATATCCAACCTGCATATTTCTTTCTGCAATTTAGTAAAACATGTTTGGTTGCAATGAGATCATCCTATTCATCAGTCTCTGACTGCTTATGTTAGTCCACCCAGATGGAGACCTTGAGGTTATACAACAGATCCTTACAGGATAAGGGAGAGGATGACACTGCATCAAATCACAATTATTTCTCGAATCCTAGACAGATCTTTGCTTTTGAGAATCAAGTCAAATGCTACAAATTGTTTACAACTGGTAACCCAATTAGTTGTTACTTGTTTTAAAATGCCATGCATTTAACTAGAAGATGTTCAGCAAAAATGTTACAAATTCCAGTACTGCCAATGAACTTCCTACTCTAAGTAAAAAAATTCAGACTTTCCTGTTTCTGGATGGACCTCAAAACTCTGGAATTTTTCTATACACTTCTACTTACATTCAGTACATTACATTACATATAGAAATGATGGTGCTGCTCTAAGATACCTTAAAGTTGTCTGTGGTGCTAACCTCCATGGTTGTTTTCAGACTATATTTAAGCTCATGCCAAAAATCCTTAGGAAGTCAATAAAGCGGCTTCCACTTGTCTAAAATTAATCTGAGTAGAATTTACATGGACTAACAAATGGAGGGGAATGAGTGCCCGAGATGTGCGAGTAAGAAGCAGTTTTGACAGGAGACAGAGATCAAATGTGACTGCCTCAGATTTGGCACAGATATACATATCTGGGCAAATAAACAGATACTTCTCTGATTTTCAGAGCTGTTGAGCATGCGCAGACCCTGTTGATTCTCTGAGAGCTAAACAGATTTGATATTTCAAAGAGATGAGAAGACATTTTTATTCAATGTTTATGCGTTTGAGTAATATTGTATTTGTGCTGCTAGATTTATTATTTTAGTATCATCAGAAGTGGTCTAAACGAGACTTCCTCACACACAGTCCCAGAAGCACTACTGTGCTGCACTATCCCAAACTAACTCCATTTAAACAACTTTCTATTTGAATACTTCTGTGGTTCCTTCATAGTTACTGTAGGGTTGCATCTGTTCTTACTGGGTGAACATGGAGCAGGATTACTGACATGATAAACTGGGCAGCTGCTCTTAAGACCTTGGTTTTATGGCACAGTTCTACATAAAACTAAATCAATGACACCTTATATCACAGGCCTTACTCACAGTGAGCACTGGAGGTCTATCCGCCTAAGGACTGAAGAAGCTGGTTTTTTAAACACCAGCGCTTTCAGTGCTACTGAAAGGAAGGAAATAATAGAATAAAAATCCTAGCAGAAGACACCTAACAACAACCTGAGAGCAACATTTCATCCCAGTAGTTATCCAGAAATCTGATTTCCTTTGCTTTTTGTCAGGCACTTAGCATCATTGTTGCAGTTAAGGGTACTTTATGACAGTGATTAAAATAAAACTTCTTGGAGGAGAGGTGCCACAAGAGACTGCAGCATCACCCGTAAAGTCATTTATCTACAGTGAAAACATAGGTCTCTTGCTTTATTAAACATCTCTGTACAAGCTCCACTTGATGTCTGGGCCCAGATATTCACCTGGCACAGTTCCATTGAAATCAATGGACCCATATTGATTTACACAAGCTGAAAATCTAAACCTCTGAGTTTATTACAGCATCACTAAAAGGGGTGATTAATTGTAGCATAGCATCACAATATGATAATAATGCTCAGAAACCTCTCCAGAGTGGAATAGAAATATGTTATGTCTTTCTGCAAAGCATTTTTTTCACACAGGTGACCTCATTTTCAGTTGTGGGGTATTTTTTATGATGATAATCTTGCTACCTTCTCAAGTTTACCCTGCAAAACACATCATGAGAAGGTAGTAGTATATAATTGCCAAATCCTGATTGTCACTGAGCTGCAGGTACATAGTGATCCTCTTGAAGAAGAGTATGCATTCTCCACTTGACAACATGAGAAGATGCGGTCTTCCTGTCCTGCAAAACAGTCAAGTCTGGGCCCTGCGTGCACCCCCAGTCTCAACCTCTGCCCCCCACCCAGGGGTGAGCTGCCTGTGCTGGTGGCCAGCCCTGATACCATGCAGCCATCTAAGCTGGGATCAAACTGTTTGGAAAAAAAATTGTGCAAGAGAGTCACGAGAAGCCCTGTCAGGGCCTCCCCCTGCTTTATTCACGTATTTAAGCTGTAGCTGTTGCCCTTGGTTCTGGCCGTAGCAATGTCAAAAGTACGCCTGTGCCTGGCCCTCATCCTGACCTGCTGACTTCACCTCAGACCTGCCTTGTCATCAGGGACCTGCCTGGGCTGTGACTGATGCTGGTTACCATCCCTGGACCTGCCCTGCTCTCCTTGTTTGGGCACGGTGGGACTGTGCCCTTGCTGGTGAGGACATTGCCCCACCACCCCGCTGTCAGCCTGGCTCCCGACTCGCCTCCCCTGGGGAGCAGCCCGCTCTTGTTGCTTCCTGAGAAGATGAACCCTTAACTCCTGCACATATGCTGCTGTTGGCGGCAGGCATAAGTGAAAGAGCATACGCTGTTGGTTTTAAAAAACAAAGAGGAGGAAATGTGCTTTACAGGGCCATTCTTATTTAATATTAAATTTAGCGGGAATGGTAAAAATTGAGCCTCTTTTTTTGGTTTTGCTACACAGAAATCTTCTGTTTACTAAGCGCTTATAATCTGAGAGGCCGAATGGCAGAGTGAAAATTGCATCCAGAGCACCTCAGTCCATGCAAAACATTTCTCTTCATTTGCTTAATTTCAATATTAAAAGTGGGTATTGGCACATTTCCCAAGCTATAGACTTGTCAACTGTCGTGCAGAAGTGTGAAACATACTGCAGGGTTCACCCCAACCTATGGTCTCCTGCAGAGTCCCTGTAGCTCACGTAGCTGCGATGCAGTGTCCCAGTCTCCCTTCCCCACCGAGAGAGACATCGCGTGTGAAGATACCGAAGGGCAGAGGAGACCAGGCCCTGCGCTGTAGTAAAAGGTTGGGCCTCATCATGAAGCACCCCCTGCAGAAGTTGCAGCAGAAGACGTACTTACCCCATCGCAGTCTCAGACCACCGTTCCTGTCCGGTCACAAACTCAGCACGGGGAAATGAGCGGAGCTGGTGCAAAGGGGCAGGGATACATCCATCACAGGATCCACGTCGCCGAGTCTCATAGGTTAGGTCAGAGAAAAAGCGAAGGTCTGAATGAAGACATCCTTGACTGGCTCATTTCCTAATTCCCTGCTTTGTGGCAGATCTGGGTCAGGAGAGGGAAAATGAAAAAGCAAAGGCAATAAACTTAATGCAAGAGGCTCCAGTCCCGGCTGCATAGTTTAATTCTGAAAGGACAAAGCCCGAAGCCCACTTATAGGATTGTAAATAGTCAATAACAATGTAAAGTCAAAACACTTTTAACAGACGAGTCTTAACAGAATTAAACTGTTAAAAGGACAAATTCTCTTTTCACAGAGGAGTTTACTACGGTGCTGCACACTTACCTTAGCAGCAGCACTAAATGTTAATAACATGAAGAAATTAGGTGGAAGCCTGACATTTTGGTGACAAGTTTCTCAGCATGAATAGTTCCCTGAAATGGCAGCGGCCATGATACAGATTCATCCTAATACAGCTGCTGACGTGAAATGGTGCTTAGAAGTGTTTTGGGGAGTCAGGCTGGCGGCAAGGTTTCCATCAGAGGCACCCAGGTCCCACAGCATGCCAGACCCAGGGCACTACAGTTCGACAGCTCATTAAGCATTTCAATCATGCCCAGCAGTTCTCTGAATTGTGGTCTTTTCAGTACATCCATTTTTTTTTCTCTAATTATATTGATTTTAGCAAATTGCAGTGTCCTTCTGTTGATTTTCAACCACGTACAGCAAAAACTTGGAGTGTGAGAGGAAAAACAAACTCATTGTACTCCAGTAAGTTATTTTATACCATTAGACCTTTCATGGGACAAAACAGAGACTTCAGAGCTAAGAACATATGAAAATATTACAGCTATTACAAAAATAAACAGAAGCTAAGTTTCTAAATGAATATAGACGTTATATTCATCACCCAGAAAAAAAAGACCACTCAATTGTGTGGAGCACCAGCTCTGTAATTACATGCCCATTTATTTTCAGTGTGTGGAGGGCGTAATTGCCTGTGCCCAGCTTTATCTCTGGGTCATCACAACGGACCGACCATGCCGTGTGCCAGCACCTGCCATCTGCAAGCTGTCCTCCCACACCAGAGACCTGAATGTTAGCCCACTCTGCTTCCTAAATCATGTCTTAATAAGGCTGAGAGCTACTAAAATCTGCTCCATTAATTAGGGGCTGTCATACAACCTCTAGCAAACCAGCAACACAACCCCTGTCCTGTTTCTTCCCCATGTAGATAAGCTATGATTCTCCTCTACGCTTTCATTTTACAAAACATTTCAGTAATCATATTGATGAATCACGCTAGAGGTAGGATATCTGCATTGGTGTAAACGCACTGAAGTCAATGCAACTAAATATTACAGCACCAGTAATCTCATTCATGGTGGGAAGAAAAGAAGGGGTACTTGGGTGTTTGGAGAGTATGTTTCTGTCGCTGCTTCTCTGACCGTTTTACTCAGTGAATGATTTGCTAATACAAAATACTTACGCAGCTCTGGGAGCTGAGAGCAAAGCCCAAAGTGAGTGCTTTAACAGGCCAGCCAGTATCAAGAGTATTTTAAAGGACAGTTGAACCCTGGTCCACTCATTCAAGAATGTATGTGCTACTTACAGCCATCTGCTGCCTTTGTGGATGTAGCTCCCACATGGTGGGAAATACCTGGTTCATCGCTGCAGGTAAAGACCTTGGCTTTAGAGAAGAGTACAACACAAATATGCATCCGTCTGCAGTATTCCCTTCTAGATAACTCTGAGATGCTCCTAGCTCAGTGCTTTTGGCTCAGTCTTTATTAGAGTAAACCAGTCCTTTATTGGATTTAGTTCATATACTTTACAGAAGGTTTTGTATTTTTTTTCACCAATCAGTCACGATAATATATAAGAAATGTTTAGGATTCTATTTCTTTGGTGTGTGAAAATTAATACATATTCACATAACTGGGGTTAATCTAGCAATTAGCAGGCAATTTACTCTTATGTTTTCCGACCTTTTTATTAAGTATGAAACAAAACAGAAGGATACGGTCTATAGTTAGTTATATTTAGCTATTGTCCTAGGTATGTTTAACCCTTATCCCAATAATTTTGGGTGTATAGAAAGGGCAAAATAATTTACACAACAGTTAGAAGCTTGAAATGGTATATTTAGGGGCATACCACATAACTTGCACTTCTTTGTGTTTGGAAATCCGCTTTCTCTGCAACTCAGTAGACACCTTGGTACGATTTATTAAATGGACTTATCAGCTTAATAAAAATGTGTAGCTTCGAAACTTCATTTAAAATCTGTTCAGGTAGTTGTTACCCTCACTAAAAATCAATGGACCAAATCTCATACATCTCATATATATCACTAGAATTCCACTTAAATCAAAGTGTTGCCTTAATGTAAGTGAGGAAGGCATTTGCCCAGTGGGAATGTTCATTCGAGTAATCACTGCAGTCTTACGCCCATCCTTGTTAAGACTCGTCAGTCACTCAGCAATGTCAACTTAATTAATTTATTTCCTCTCAAAATTTTTTTCCCATCAGTGGAAAAATTCCATGAAATAAGTAAGAAAAAGCTACTGCAAAGCATTAACCTGGATAGGACAGGATAAATGTCTTACCTTCTGTTGTGGCCTGCACTCTGCTGCCAAAGGGACTGAGAAGAACACATTAGCAACATCAATTGTGGCGTACCACTTGGCTGCCTTCAACTGCAGTTTGTATTGAAGTTCTAGCATGTCTGACATGCCAGCACTTGGTGGTGGTGTGACTTCATTCAGGCCACGACAGTCTACTGTTAGTCTCCACTGTCCATTAGACTTTGGCACTGGCCATATGGGGCTGTTAAAGGGTGATTGAGTCTTACTGATCATTCCTTGGCTCTTCAGTCAATGAATCAGCTTATGGATGGAAATCAGAGAGTCTTGGTTGGTGTGATATTGCCCCTGGTGCACCATTGTGGTAGCAACTGGCACCTGTTGTTCTTCAACCCTCAGCAACCCCACAACTGAAGGGTCCTCCGAGACACTGGGAAAAGTAGACAGCTGTTTAATTTCCTCCGTTTCCAAGGCAGCTATACCAAAAGCCCACCCCTTGGATCCTTGAAATACACTTTCCTGAGATAGTCTATGTCAAGGAAGCTCGGAGCCTCTGTGCCAGTCACATGGGGTGTTTTTGCCCCTCACTCCCAGTCAGGCTCACTTCAGGCTCCAATACAGTTAGCTGTTGGGATCGCCCTGTCACTCCAGAAATAAAAATGGGTTCTGCCCCTTTATAGCTGGATGGTATTAAAGTACACTGTGCACCAGTATCTATTAGAGATAGACCCACTTACACTCCCATGGGTCTAACATGCTAGGCCATCGAATCCACACAGAGCAGTAAACCTGGTTGTCCCCTTCCTCCACCTGGCTGGAGGCAGGGCCCCTCTAGTACTGGTCATAGTGTTCGTTACTCACTTCTTGTAAATACAAATCAGAAATCCCTTTATCAAGATCAGAAGTAAGATTAGCCCTTTCCCTTGTCTGGGGAACGGCCCACTGGAAACTGGAGCATCAATTTTCCTGAATAACCCCCTTTTGTGATTATTTTTCCATGCAACTCATATACCCGTGCCTCTAGAGTTGAGGTAGATTTTCCATCGCACTTCCTCATGTCCTCTCGATAGTCACACAGGTAAAACCACAGGGTGGTCCATGGTGTGTACCCACTGTATCCTCTCTCTTGAGCAGAGGAACCTTAATCCTAATAGCTGAGATACTGGTCTGTACAGGTGAGGAGCAGGACATATCCTCTTTGAATTGCTGGAACTCCTGGGACAGTTTCTCCACAGCTGAGACGCAGGCCCATAGGGAGGAAGAGAGACTTTCTTCGTATTGCTGGAGTTGGCCAGCCAATTCATCCACCATTTGTCCCTCTCCATCTTTCCAGGTCGTTGCTGCCAATGAGTTGGCATACGACGATGGTGCGCTCCATACAAACTTCTGCCACATGGGTCACGTGCACTTGACTTCATCTGGATCCTTGGATAACTGCTCGTTGTCCAGGTCATCAAAATCACCTCCAGCATGGTTAATTCTCTCAGGCACTGGATATCACTCTCCATGGTGGTCCACTTGCCTGGATGACATATAACATCTTCCCTGAAGGGAGACCTTTCCTTCATGCCCAACAAGAGTCGCCGCCAGAGGGTGAGGGCTTGTGCCTCTTTTCCAACTGCTTTGTCAATGCCCCCTTCCCTGTCCAGGTCATCAAAATCACCTCCAGCATGGTTAATTCTCTCAGGCACTGGATATCACTCTCCATGGTGGTCCACTTGCCTGGATGACATATAACATCTTCCCTGAAGGGAGACCTTTCCTTCATGCCCAACAAGAGTCGCCGCCAGAGGGTGAGGGCTTGTGCCTCTTTTCCAACTGCTTTGTCAATGCCCCCTTCCCTAGAAAGGGATCCCAACTGCTTGGCTTGCCTACCTTCTAATTCCAAGCTCCTGGCTCTGTTATCCCAGCATCGGAGCAGCCAGGTGATAATGTGCTCCCCTGGACAAGGTTGTCCAGGTCATCAAAATCACCTCCAGCATGGTTAATTCTCTCAGGCACTGGATATCACTCTCCATGGTGGTCCACTTGCCTGGATGACATATAACATCTTCCCTGAAGGGAGACCTTTCCTTCATGCCCAACAAGAGTCGCCGCCAGAGGGTGAGGGCTTGTGCCTCTTTTCCAACTGCTTTGTCAATGCCCCCTTCCCTAGAAAGGGATCCCAGCTGCCTGGCTTCCCTACCCTCTAATTCCAGGCTACTGGCCCTGTTATCTCAGCATCAGAGCAACCAGGTGACAATGTGCTCACCTGGACGACAGCTGAAATCTGTTCACATATCTCACAGCTCACTCAGGGATAGGGATTGGGTGGTTACACCCTTGTTTATCAGCTCTGCCTCTTCCTCCTCCTCTTCTCATGATGACCCTGCTTTGGAGTAGCCTGCCTCATCCACTCCTTCCTCCTTCTCCTTCTTAGTAGAAGTTTCTTCCCTTACTAAATGATCTGACTTTCACATCCAATATTTCTTCTTGTGTATAGGGGAGACCGATACTGGCATGGATTGGTTCTCTGGTTCAGCTGCAGTGCCTGTCATGGGGGTTGGAGTGGTCACAGTGCTTGTCACTGGGGTTGGAGTAGCCCCAGTGCCTGTTATTTTGTCATCATGTCCAGAGACCTTCTCTTCTCCTTGAGGGTACTGAACAGTGTTGAACAGGGCTGGGCAGGCACGGGCCAGGCCCCAGCACGTTGCAGTGATTTGTGTCTCTCTAGAATTGCCAGGGTGACAGCATACTTTTTCCAAACATTTTACTAGTTTTTCAGGATTCTGCATTTGTTCAGGGGTGAAGTTCCAAAACACTGGAGGTGCCCACTGTCCTAGGTACTTGCCCGTACTATCCCACACACCCTGCCACTCATAACTATCCAACCTCAGGGCAGATCTCTGGGTAGTAACCTTAAATAGTTGTTTAACCTTAAACAAGACATGAAACACATTCAGGAGACATAGCAATAGGAACATGCTGGTTTGAACATCCCAGGGATATTCAAAAGTCTCAAGAGCTATTGTAACTAGCCTGCAGGAGAAGGGGAAGGTGAAGGAGCAGGGGAAAGTGTCCCCCCCGTAGATTGGTTCTCCGAGGAGAAAAGGTAAAGAGTGCAATTATTAATAGTTCCCGAGAGACGGTTCCCAAAGTACAGAGATGACGGCAGTGCTGAGTACAAATACCAGATTAGTCTCATGACCAGCAATTTTATCATATCATAAGCCAGTTTTACACAGTACAGCAAAATGATAACCTTACTCCAGCCCCCAGAGATGATAAACAGCACAACAGGGAACATGCACTGCAAGTAAGGTGTTATACAATGCAACTCTGAGAATCAGCCCAACAAGTCTGAGAGCAAACAAATCAACATTGAGACCAGTGACTAATAAACAAATATAATGAATGCTTTTAATAAATTTCTTTTAACACACTCTGGTCAGATCTGTCATTATCTCAACCCTTCATGCCCCGTGTTGGGCACCAGAAAGGATTGCTGCGGTTTAACCCGGCAGGCAGCTAAACCCCACACAGCTGGTTGCTCACTACTCCCCAGTGGGATGGGGGACAGAATCAGAAAAAAGATAAAACTCATGGGTTGAGATAAAGACAGTTTAATAGGACAGAAAAGGAAGGGAAAATAATAATAATGATAAAAGGATATACAAAACAAGTGATGCACAATGCAATTGCTCACCATCTGCTGACTGATGCCGAGCCAGTCCCCAGGCAGCGGGTTGGGGCCAAACAAATCCCCCCCGTTTTATTGTTCAGTATGACGTCATATGGTACGGGATATCCCTTTGGCCAGTTTGGGTCAGCTGTCCCAGCTGTGACCCCTCCCAGCTTCTTGTGCCCCCCAAGCCTCCTCACTGGCAGGGCAGTATGAGAAGCTGAGAAGTCCTTGACTCTGTGTAAGCACTGCCCAGCAACAACTACAACATCAGCGTGTTATCAGCATTATTCTCATCCTAAATCCAAAATACAGCACTATACCAGCTACTAGGAATAAAATTAACTCTATCCCAGCCAAAACCAGGACACCTTCATTTCTTTCCCCCTTCACCTCCAAGCTGAGAGCTCTGAATTAGCAAGACTACCCAGTATCTCTAAAGCTTTAGACTGGATCTTAAACTTGGTGTCCATGGGGGACTTTGGAGGCTAAGGAGCCGAGCACCTAGGGAGATGCCATGGTAAAAAGAAGTAAAGCAAGGCCAGCAGCGGAGGAGTGGAGGGAAGTAGTCACAAAACACTAACTTCAGTCCTAGGGACACCTGACTCGCTTCTCTAAGCTCCTTTATAATGAATGGAGGATAATTATGTAGCAGATAAGTCACAGCAAAAACCTAACTTTAGGCTCTCTGAAACTGCACCCCCAGGGGAACTTCTCACCCCGTCATAGACTTCCACACCCTCAGCTCCGGTGTCCACATTTTAAAAAGGGATATTTTAGAAGTAGGCTGTGCACTGAAAGGAAACACACAAATCATTTAAGGACTGGAGAAAATGCCTGAGCTTCGTCTGTTTATCTTATTAGAAAAGAGGACTGAGACATGACTAGATTAGGGTGTATAAGTGCTTTCATGAGTAAAAAATACTGAGTAATAAAGGGGACTCTAATCTAGCATAGAAATGCATAACAGGAACCAATTGGCTGGAAGCAGAAGCCAGACAATTCAAATTAGAAATCAAACACACATTTTTAACAGTGAGAATGAATAGCTACTAGAACGGACTACAAAGAAAAATGGTAGATTCTCATCATTATTCAGATTTTCAAGTCAGGACTAGGTGCTAGGCTGAAAGAAAAGTTTTAGTGAAAGTGTGGGTCTCAATGAAGCATTACAGTCTGATACTTAATGGCCTGTGATATTTGGGAGATTAGATGGTCTAATGGTCCCTCTTAACCTTAAACACTACGAAACTAAACTCTGTGAATCTGTATCAGTCTCCAGGGATTCAGATGTAGGCTTTATGTAAAAACATCATCCCCAAATTCTTTAACAGTTTTGATAACTTCTGGTATATTTCAAAACTGACTGATTTCTGAAAGATTTCTGGCCGTAATATCGCTTCTGCTGAGAACGGAAGAGCTGAATACAAGCTGAATATAATTGTTATTTGTAGCAATAACTGTTTATTAATAATGGGATTGTTTTCTACTCTGTTATAGCTGTTCTTAAAATCAATAAGGTGACTGTAATTTTATGGCACAAATTACCATATTTATGGTAATAAATATGACATTTAGCAGCTGCAATTCACCTAGAAATCAAGCTACAGAGAGGGATGCAGAGGATGAGTATACTGATGTGATTTGCAGAAATTCCTTAATTGAACATCACCATAACACTGTCAAGTGAGCAACTAGTATTACTCAGACTTCACAGATATTTTCCCATCTAGGTGAAGTGGCTTGTTGAAAGCTATATTAAAAAAAAAAAAAAAAAAAAAGAGACAATGGGAAAAAGAGCATCAAAAACACGTATGGGAAGCCATGGCCCTCCTGAAGTTATTTGCAGATTTGGGGGAGCTGAATTTTCAGCCCACTTTGTAGCTCAGCTTAAATTTATATCTATCCTAGGCACAGTGAAATGTTTTTCATTCAGTTTGTATCTACCCTGACAATTTGTGCCCAAAAGAAGTATAATGATAATTCCAGATTTATTTATTTTCTCCCTTTTCTGCATTATGTCTTGTTTGACAATCACACTGAATTATTAGATGGAAAAAAATCTTTACTCTCTGCCCACTTTATAATATTTTTAATATATTTCCCATGAGGGTAAAGTGAACTGAGATTAAATTCTGTTAACAGAAACATCTGAAAATCCATAAGAAAAATGTACAGGGAGAATGAAATTGGGCCTTTATGCCTAGTACTACAGTTGACTTTAGATGTATTCTTCAGCTAAGTAATCTGATGTTTTCTTTGTACTCAGGAAAAAAACATTAAAATGAAGACAATTCTTATGAATTAAAAGTGATTAACGCCAAATGACAAGTACTTAAATGATTTTGTGTGAAAAACATCAATTCTATAATTTGTAATAGCTCTTAACACTGTTTTATTGAAACTCATACCAGGGATGGGGGGGTTATCCCCAATAAATTGACACGGGCTATTGAATAGTTTTGGAGTTGTTTTAAGTGATTTCCAACTCACTAATTTTGGCTAGCTTTGGCTTGAGCTATTGGGGGAAGGACAAAGACAACTGATGTAACACTGTGATTCAATGTCACCTTTTTCTGCCATGTGGGTGCACCCTCTCTGCCCACATGCGCTCTTGCACTGCCCACACATCAGCATGGCTTTTTCCCACCTTCACATCGAAGAGGAGAAATGGGCAGAAAGCCATCACAAAACCATGATCTCCACCCATTTGTCAGTGAAGGCGTCCCATACCCTGGCCCTCAATTTCACACATTTCCTCCCCTTAGACCAGGATCCCAGTGCCTTCCTTTCAGAGGAAAACTACAGTAGCTGAGAGATATTATTCCTTGATTCAACAGGCCACAAAGCTTTGCTCCCTCTAGCTCTGGACTCTCCAAGCAGGAATTATTTCCCCATCATTTCTAAAGCAACTCCTAAATTACTTCTGTGCCTTTTCACTCAAGAACTATGCTGATTATCTGAGGCTCAGCAAAGTCAGTAGCAGTTTCCATTTCAGTCACTTGCAAGTCATCTGAAGTCTCTTCCCAAGGAAATGTCATTTTGCAGAAAAGTGACATTTGTCACCTGGAAGAAATAGACACTTTCCCTTGATTTCCCTGCATGGTCATTGTGTAATAGCTTCCTATATTTGCAGTACTTTCCTTATATCTAACAGTAATTATTTTGCTAGACCATCTCCTTCCAGTTCTCTTTAATACCTTTATCAATGATCTGGACAAGGGAATCAAGTGCACCCTCAGTCAGTTTGCAGATGACACCAAGTTGGGTGGGAGTGTTGATCTGCTGGAGGGCAGGAAGGTTCTGCAGAGGGATCTGGACAGGTTGGATAGACAGGCTGAGACCAACGGCATGAGGTTCAACAAGACTCAGTGCTGGGTCCTGTACTTGGGTCACAACAACCTCATGCAATGCTACAGGCTTGGGGAAGGGTGGCTGCCCCATGGGAAAGAACCTGGTGGTGTTGGTTGACAGCCAGCTGAAC
>NW_009593882.1:0-3143 GCF_000690535.1 Cariama cristata
CCCACAGGGATGCCGACCATGAAAGAAGACGGACTGACCCCCGTGATCTGTTAGCTTTATACTGAGAATGACATGGATGGGATGGAATGATGGAATAGCTCCTTGGTCAGGCTTTGGTCACCTGTCCTGTCCGCACTTTCCTGCCGGTGCAACCCTTTTACAACTTTTCACTTGTGGAACATCAGAGAGCTGGCAGTGGCCTTGGTTCCCACAGGATTAAGTATAAACGTGGGCCTTTCTGCGTACCAGTCCTACCGTTACCTTGGTAACAACTATAAACACCAAGTGTTACCAATTCTGAAAGCAAGCAGTGTCTGAAAAAGATGTAGCCAACTTCAGAAAGTGCAGTTACATATAAGAAATTTAACTGAAGGAAAAAATTTACTGAAAGGAGAATTGGCCCTGTTGTAGCTAAACCAGGACATTCCACCCCTTATTCCATACCATTTACATCATGATCAGGTCACTACTGCTGCTTTTCCATCTTCAAATATATGTATATACATATATACACATATGTAGACACTAGTTTAGCATTCATCTTTCTACACAAAAAGTTCGTTGAGTTCATTTAGTTCATGATGGCATCTTTCCATGTTACATCAGTCTCTCAGGGCAGAAGAGATGGTATGAAATTTGGCATGTTTCATGCCTACGGATTGCGAGATAAAGTTGTGAACTTCGAGGAAGTTCCTGGACACCACTTGATGAAGCTATCTCTGGTTTCATCACCACTGTGTTAGCCTGAAAGATACTTACTGAACACCGTTAGTATCGTGTAGCGATTAACATCAGACAATTGAAAACTGAGCATTCTCACCTAGAATCAAACCCCCTTGAGGCACACATCAGACTTCACCATCTTTCCACATCACCCACTAAGTACGTCTAGGCACTTGAGCAAAAGCCATCCCATGAATGGGTTTGCCTTTGCCTGAAGTGGGAAAAACCCAGACAGTTTTCCCCAACATATTCCTTTCATGCACTGCGGGGACTTTATCCCTTTCTACCATACGCAAGAGGTCTGACTGATCTCAGTTGATAGATCCCCTGGTGTTAACTACCCCAGTAGCTTATGCCAAATGTCTATCCCAATTTTTAAAAGTTCCACCACCCATTGCTTTTAATGTAGTCTTTAACAATCCATCGTATCACTTGATTTTGCCAGCAGCTGGTGCACAGTAGGGAATGTGATATACCCACTCAATGCCATGTTCTTTGGCCCAGGTGTCTATGAGGTTGTTTCGGAAATGAGTGCCATTGTTTGACTCAGTTCTTTCTGGGGTGCCATGTCACCCTAAGACTTGTTTTTCCAGGCCCAGGATAGTGTTCCAGGCGGTGGCATGGGGCACAGGATCCACGGGTTGCTTCCACCATTGTGAGCACATGGCACTTGCCTTGGTGGGTTTATGGGAGTGTGATATAGTCAATCTGCCAGACCTCTCCATATTTATATTTCAGCATTGTCCTCCATACCACAGGGGCTTTAACTGCTCAGCTTGCTTAGTTGCAACGCATATTTCACATTCATGAATAACCTGTGCGATAGTGTCCATGGTCAGATGCACCCCTCGATCATGAGCCCACCCATATGCTGCATCTCTTCCCTGATGGCCTCAGCTGTCATGGGCCCACCAAGCCAGAAAAAGTTCACTTTTATGTTCTTAGTCTAGATCTACCTAAGCCACTTCAACCTTAGCAGCCTGATCTACCTTCTGGTTGTTCTGATGTGCCTCAGTGGCGCAACTTTTAGGTACATGAGTGTCTACGTGAAGTACCTTCACAGCCCGGTTGTCTAGCCAGGTAACAATATCTTGCCACAATGTGGCAGCCCAGATGAGTTTACCTCTGCACTACTCCGCTTCCACTGCTTTAACGACCCCCACAAAGTATTTGCCACCATCCATGAGTCAGTATCAAGATAAAGTAAAGGCCATTTTTCTCATTCAGCAGTGTCTAAGGCCAGCTGGATGGCTTTTACCTCTGCAAACCGACTTGATTCAACTTGTCCTTCAGTGGCTTCAGTAACTCGTCGTATAGGACTCCACACAGCCGCTTTCCACCTCCAATGTTTTCCTACAAGATGGCAGGATCCGTCAGTGAACAGGGCATACCGCTTTTTATTCTCTGGTAATTCACTATACAGTGGGGCCTCTTCAGCACATGTCACCTCCTTCTTCTGGCAACATTCCGAAATCTTTGCCTTCTTGCCTATCCGTGATCACTTCTAAGATTCCTGGGTGACTGGGATTTTCTATTCAAGCCTAGTGTGTGATCGATGCAACCCACTTACTCCAGGTAGCATTGGTTGCACGATGAGTAGGAGGAGCCTTACACTTCAACATGCAGCCCAGTACTGGTAACCGGAGTGCCAGGAGGAGCTGTGTTTCAGCAACCACGAATTCCGAAGCAGCTCAGACTCCTTCATATGCTAATACTTCTTTTTCAGTTGGGAGTACATTTGGCGTTTGAGCCTTTGTACCCTTGACTCCAAAATCCAAGGGGTTGACCTCAAGTCTCTCCTTGTGCTTTCTACCAGAGACTCCAGGTAGGGCCATGGCCTCCGGCTGCGGTGTAGAGCACATTTTTAGTATTTTGTCTTATTGGGACTGGCCCAAGGGCATGCACAATGTCTTGTTTAATTTGTTCAAAGGCCTGTCGTTGTTCAGAACCCTATCGAAAATCATTATTCTTTCTGGTCACTTCATAGAGAGGTCATACAGTCTGGCTGTAGTCTGGAATATGCATTCTCTGGAAACCCACACCACGTCAGGATTGTGTTTCCTTTTTGTTAGTTGCTACTTCCAAAAAAACCCACTGCACACATTGATGGCGTGTCCTATTTCAGCTGTTGATACTTTCAGTTCTAGGATGGATGCATCAGCCCAGTCAGTCTCTATGACTCTACTGCTCCTCTGTAAATCAGAGCACTTTCTTATTGTAAGCAAAATAGGAAGGAACAGTTTTCCTGCCAGAGGCCGCCCCCCGGCCTGCTCCACATCGAGGGCGCCTGCTGCAGCGCCCGGCCAGGCCGCCTCTTACGAGCACGGAAGACGCCGGATACCGCGGCAGTAAGTGACACGCAGGGACTATGTTCTTGTGCCGCTGCACAGGCGCTGAGAGACGTACCCTACCGCCTGCCC
>NW_009593883.1:0-5018 GCF_000690535.1 Cariama cristata
GGTCACGGGGTGGCACTGCTAGGGAAGGTGATCGAGGGCCTTGGCATTTTCTGGGGAGAAGAGGTTTGAGACAACGGTGCCGTGTTAAATAAGCCGTGCGCTTTACACAGGCGAGTAGTCAACAAATTTTAATTCGTCAGAATTGTGTTACTGGGAAGTGAAGAGCAGAGAGCACAGTGGGCCTGTGCCGGGGCCCGCAGGCAGCGGGGCAGCTCCTGCGCCGCACGGACCCCGAGGAGCCGGTGAGGCTCTGCCTTCAGAGAACTGGCCGGTCAGCCGGTCAGCCGGTCAGCACCTCCGAGGGACTTCGTACGGGTGCGGCCCGCGGCTTTCAACCCACCAGGAGGAATGTGCTGCTCACTGCTCAGTTCCACTTGCCAGCAAAATGGTGCTCATGGGAGGTACGAGTTAGCCACGAACTTCTTAAACATACCTTGGTAAAGACTTGCCAAAGACACCGCTGAGGTTGTATGAGGACACGTGAAAACATGTTCTAGCAAACACTGAAAGTACATTAACCAGATTATTCATTATTTGCAAGGGTAACACCTGATCAGTCTGTTTGTCACCACCATTTTGATAAATTGCTGGCAAACAAACTAGACTAAGGCTATGTGAACTGAAAAACAGGATTCATACCTTTTTTATAGGAGACTTGTGATGGATTGCAGATTTCTATTTTGAAAGACCGAGAGACTGAAGTTGCATGCCTTGCACACCAAGCAAAACCTGCCCAGGGCCATCCCTCGCTACTAGCACGGTTTTTCTGCCATGGATGTGGTGTGAGCGCTTCCCTCCTGTTTCATGACTGCATAACCAGGCACAAGGCAGATGCCCAGCGGGTGAGCCTCTTCCGTGGAGGAGGCAGACAGCGGGCAGGGTGGCAGGCAGAGCCCAACAGGCGAAAGGCTCCTCTCAGCCAGCCCACACCCCCAAACATGTTACGAGTCCAGCCCCAGCTACAGCCCTTGTATGTGCCAGCCCATACAGTCACACACCCCTTGCTACGGGACCACGCACAGACCAGCTCTGCATATCTACAGAGGAAAAAGTGGAGAGCGCCATTGCAAAGCTTCTCGTTCATCTGGTCGTGGGAAAAAATATGGAAACCTGGTATGGCTGCATGCTGAAGGTTCAAAAACTGAGATCCCATGAAAAGAATCACCTCTGGACAGTGCAAAAGTTGGTGCCAAAAGACAAAATGGTGATTGTGACATGTAAGAAAAACACCTGCTCATTGTGTGAACCCCTGTTAGTTTTAAGGAAAAATTTAGATTCCCTCGGGTGTCTTTTTAGAGCCTGAAATACTTCACGCGAGAACACTGATTTAAGTATATTGCAGGATCAGAGCCCAAGGGACTTCTACTGTATCCAAAACATAAAGTTATAAAATTGAGGCCTGGCTTGATTTTTTTCCCAATATTTATGACTTTTATACCCCAAATTATTTGCATGCATGATATAGATGATTTGTAGATGCAGGCAGATAATTAGTTATGTCTAAATCCCAAATGTATCAAAATGCATAATTACAAATGACAGATGAGATGTATTAGCTTACAGAAATAGGGTTCTAATGACCTAAAATATGTCTTCAAAGATAATAATGGAAAATTATGGTCCTTTTATTTCCAGCATATGGAAATTCATGTAGTTTTATTATGTGAAACTGTTAATTTTGCACGTGCCCCAAATTCTGAGCAGTGCTACTGCAGTATTTATTTACTATTCTGTACTATTCTGACAGAAATGAATCTTTTTTTCTATGTACAGCCTAGGGTTGATAAACTGTAATTGAAAGTTGCTTGAAAAAAATACCCAGAAGCAACTGTGAACCCATAAATATCCATGCAAGTTCTATGTATTAGAAAGAAATTATTCAGTTGAAAATGCTAAGAAAATACTGAACATTGTCCAAAGACGAATCTGGAAAAATTACAGGTCAATACTGAATATTATTTGCATTTTCTGTATTTTGCTCCAGAGATTTGACAGGAGATACAATTTGGAGATACCATTTGGATTGAAATACTTGAGAACATTTAATAGTGTAATCAAAAATTATTAACTCACTGCATTTTAATGTGGAATAAGCAGTTCTTCTCCTTCCCTCTTTTATTTATTATAAACAGAGAAACTTTGAGGCATGAGAGAGGCATTCATACAGGAATTCAAGGAATGTTCCTAGCGAAGGAGGAAATCAAAAATTAAAAGACAAGAAGTAAAGAGAGTTTGATTAGTTGAACAGTAAAGAAAGAAAACTTGTGCCCACTTTGAGCCTTTCCGTCCAGCCTCCAAGAAGAGAGCATATTCAGAAATCTAGATGCAAATAAAAGTAATGCTATCAGTACAAGTCCAGCCGAGGTCTCGTAACTCTCTGAATAAACTGTTCAGTTGCATCGCCACGAAAGGATCTTGGGGAACTCGCATGGCTGTTTCCTGTAGCTTGAGACTAGAGAAGACCTCCACCTCTGGAGAGGATGTGGGGGAAACTTGCCTCAGTCAGATACATAGCACTCTCTGTGCTTTTATTAATACCAGTTCCTGTTGCATGCTAAAAAAGAAATGCTGCTTGCTATTTTGCATGAAATTTTCTGTTTCTCCACTCAGAAGTAAGATTTAGAGAGGAGATAAGAATAAAAGGAACAATGTGCATGATCTTTTTAGATAATTCTAACCATTCTACCCCTCAAACACCAAAGAGGCACCAGCCTTCCTGGTGAAGTGCAGATGGATTGACAGTCATCAGGTTCTGCATGGAAGAAGCTGATGGCTGGTAGCAGAAAAGCGAGCTAATCCAGACTTCAGTGCATATTTCATTATAACAGGTTATTTCAACATCGGTTTACCTTAAACACATTATTTGCTAACCACTTTCCAGCATACATATTTGCATAATTTGAGAAAAACCTGATCCTTTTTTGGAGACTCACCACTACTCATGCCCTTGGAGAGAAGTGCAAATAAACAGGCTGAGCACTCAAGGATAAAATCGGAACCCTATGCAAGTCATTAGTGATTTCACCACTGGCCTCAGCTACGTCAAGATGACATGAAACCTGCTCAAAGACGACAGACCTGAGACAAAAGGAAGAAGCTGTGAACTACAAGGCCCATCAGTCTGATTCATTCACAAAACTGAGTTCTTTCAGAACCTCTTTGTAAAATGCTCTTACCAGTCTTATGAATCTTACTTATTCTGAAAACATATCTCTAGCAATATATAACTAAATAATTGCAGCATAGCCTCTGAGATCTAGGTATCTTAATTAGATATTTTTCGTTTCCTTTTTGTTTCTTTTTATTCTCTGCATTGCCTATTGTTTCATGAAACTATTTTTGATACTTTAGGAACTTTTTTAATAGCTTTTATTTTTTTCTGCTGCCTTGTGAATTTGAAAGCTAACTCCAGTGAACTGTATTGACTGGAATAACACAATATCAGCATATTTCTGAGCAAGTTAAAGCAGGACTTTCAAAAAAAATGACAAGGTGGAAAATGCTTTTTTTTTGGCTGAAACTTCTACTTTTAAAATCATATGACTTTTCTGACTTGAGAATGAAAGCAGGCACTTTCTGCTGTTACACAACAGTAGGTTTCCTGACAGCATGACTTCCTCATTGTGAAATACAAGACAAAAAGAGTTGACACAACACAAACACTGTTAAGTCTTTGATACAACACAAACACTGTTAAGTCTTTCACAGACAGTATTCCCCATTTCTGATCCCAGTCAGATCATTTCTAGGGATTGAAAAAATGTGTATTCATTAAATGTATGTAGATAGGCTGAGTCTGTTCTTTGCTAGTTTATTCAGATTCAGTCTCCCTACCAAAAGCCCTGTCCTGAAGGATTTCCAGATCCCTAACTCATGAAACAAATCGTAACTTTTCTACTACTAGCCATTGGCTGTTGCTTTGTGGTTTGGAAATGCTTCTGTTCTTTGGGCATCTTCATTTTTGCTCCATTAGAGGGTAAACTGAGCCAGTCAGGGTGTTTGCGTAAATCCTAAATTACTTTCCCAGGACTCTAGGCACTTTCCACTGTGTGCCAAAGGATTTTCTTGGCTAACACCAGCCACCAGAATATACACTTCTTTATACAATTCTCTTGTAGTATCACGTTCCGTGCTGGCCCCTCTGTCTAAATGAAGGTGAACCTTGTAGGTTGTTGGATACCCTGAAAAACAGGGTGTGAGTGTTGTGAGAGTGGGAATCCAGGTTTTCAGGACTGTGACCCTGCAGCAGTAGCATGACTTAGTGTCTTCCCATGTCCCAGAACGCTCTTAAAACAACTTAGATTAAGCCAAGCATAAAATAAAGAGCTCCTTTGCAGTATCTAAGAATGGACGTGACAGTTGCAAAGTTCATAGAAGAATGTGAAAAGAAAACCATGCATATGCCAAAGAATTACACTTGTTGTCTGGGTGGCCTAGCTGGCTGGTGTCTATAGACACACATGGTCATCTAGATCAGGATCCCGCGCTCGTTCTGTGGCATCGGTAGGTAACGTTCAGAGGAAGAGCTGGGCTGGGGATAATTCCTCCAGCCTTTTATACTCCAAAGCCATTTCGGGGAGTTTACCCAGGTTGACTTTATCACACCCACCTGTCTCCTCAGGGACATCCACCCCCTCATGGGGAAGGAGTCCCAGCCTCCCCTAAGGCCCACTACTCCCAGATCCCTCCTGCTTTCGGAGCGTTCCTGTCCTTTGTGCTCCTCACAGCACTACCCCTTCCTCTCCAGCCAGGCTGGTAAAACGGGTCAGTTACGGTGCGTGGTTTAGGCTGGGAAATGCCCCAAGCAAGCTGAACTACAATGTTTTGAACCCGTTTCCATCAGGACATCCCTGCCCAGGGCTGTACCGTGGTAGCAGGCACACACACACACACCCCCCCCCGCAGGGTTTGACGCGGATGATTACTTAGTATTTCAAGCAAGTATGGAGGCTTCTGTTTCCCCCTCCACACAGCGATGAAAAATAACCGCGCTGCGGGGCGCCGCGCTGCCCGAGCGC
>NW_009593884.1:0-97835 GCF_000690535.1 Cariama cristata
CCCCCCTCTCCTCCCCCTCGTGTGCGGACGTTACAGACCTAAGATATCAATAAACGCACCAACACGGAACTGCGCGTTTCATGTGTTTATGAAACATACATAGATGAGTAAAATATACTATATGGCTTTTTTTTCCACCGCAGCATGCTTGCGGGTTCTTTCCTACGTTATAGCTACGTGTTGACAGTGGTGGCTTCTGTTTTAAATCCTTTGCAGATCAGGGTCCCTCCTCAGCACAAGCGTAATCCTGAGCGAGGTGGCAGGGATGGGCTGGCTGCTGACCCAGCGGCGTGAGCGTGGGCTTGGGTGGCTGGAGAAAGGGAAGCTTGTAAAGGAACCAAGAATCAAAGTAGAAATTTCAAGGTCCTTCCTGCCCTGTTCATAAATCTTTTTGGCACCATCTTAATAGTGTTTTGTGTTGGTAATCTCCAAGTTCCCAGATACCCTGTTTTCATGGCATGTAGTAAAGCACTTAGTGCTGAGCAAAGAGCTTCTTACTCTTTTTTTAGAATGCAAAACTCAGAATGCTGTACTCATTTAAAAACAAAATTTGCACTGCTCCATGTTGCCGTTTATTTAACACCGTATGGAAGGAAGAAATTTGACCTTTCCAATTGTTACGTGGTCTCCTTGAAGCGATTCAAGTAACTGAGTAAACATAGAAGATTTCTTTTCTGTAATCTCTATTTTCTAGCATAAAACTGCAAGTGAAAGCGGCTGATCATATTAAATCCAATTACAACTTAATAGCTTTATGGATTCTTCTTTGCATTTCTTAAAATATTACACATTCAGGACAAATACTGAGAGATGATGGCAGTGTAATACCTGTACCCTTTGTATTATTGTTCCTGTCATTAAACTTAAAGCCAATATTTTAAATATCTTTTTGTTTCTGAATGTTACTGATAAGAGTACATCACTATATTATTAATTCCGAACTAAAATGGGGGAAACAGTAACCACAACTAGTGTTTTAATTTTGTAAGTCTAAAATAACTATTGTTCTTCAGAAAACTGTAGTGCTGAAGCTAAACATCCTCCTGAGATAAAATAGTGAAAGTGTTTCTTACGGTGAGGGAGACTAGAATATATTAGCACTCAGCTTGGTCTGTTTCTGTAGCCACTGCTGCTGTCCTGTCTGGAAACATCAGGCTCTCTGCTACACAATTTTTGCCATCCGCTGTTGGTGACGTGATTGTATATTGATAAGCATAATCTAGGCACCTTCCTGTTATATCCAGCACTATTATTCCCGTAATGGGTTTACTCTGGGTAAACAAACAGCTGGGTGGTCAGAGAAAGGTAGAAATTTTTTTGTAATTTTTAATTCTTTTTTTTTTTTTAAGTTGTAGACAGAGCTAAAGAAACAGTCTTTAGCTTTGGGACAGATACTGTGGTCCAAAATTTGAAAAGTTCCCCTGAGGCTTTTGTGAGTTCTGTTCAGAGCACTTTTTTAGAGGAGGCTATTCAGAATCTGGCGCTGGGAAACGTCTGAAACTGGGCATCCAAAGCACATACACGTATCCTGGCCTGCTTCAGAATTAGAATATGACTGTTCTTTCCAGTTTAACTCTGATGCATCTGCTTGGCACACTTAAATTGCTCCCTCATTATGTGACAGTTAAGTTTTGTTGATGTTTATATACATATGTTAATATTTTCCTCAATATTGTCAACCCCATATGCATATCGATGAAATGAAATTTCATACCATTTAGCATTTTTAATGTGGCATAAATATAGCTGTTTGTTTAAGTTTAGGCACGCTCTTCTTTGGCTTGCATCAGTACAGCTTCTGGTTTCACTGAAGGCTCTATCAGTAAAAATGAGATGGGAAGCTGCCCCCAGAAATGTGAGTTACATAAGAGACAGAAATCCTCTTTGGCTGTAAAATATTTATTTGGTATTATGTAAGAAAAATGGAAAAGCTTGGAGGTGGAGAAGGAAAAAGAAAAAAAAATCTAATATAAGATTTGAGTGGGAAACTGAAGCAGATAAAATCTGAGAAAGTAAGTCTGGTGATGGTGGAAATGGTCTATTTAAGGTTTCCTTCATGACTTCATCTTAATTCCCACAGTTTTCAGGTTGAGGAGAGAAAACAAGTGTACAGGTTCTGAGCTTTCTGGTGCACAGCCCTCACGTATGCTCAGGACTCGGGTACAGTAAGAAATGTCTTTTATTTCCACTATAAAGCTTTTGTCCTGTCGTGAAGATCTAGTGATGTTTTTTTCCAGGGAAGCGTGACTGAAAACTCCCTGCCCTCCATGTCACCATCCACCTGCCTGGTGTTGAGACTGTCAGAGGCACGTACTGATGTTTGAATACCTGAAGAAGACTGCCTTCTCCCATGCCAATTAACACTTCCAAAAAAGCACAACGTATGCTGTAAAGTAGATATCTTTACAGTTGGGGTTACAAAGTGAAAGTTTTTCAGCCTGTGATTGAAGTCACACTGCTGTCCGCTGTCTGTGACTGAGCCAAACTTTCCTGATGGATGTAATGTTTTCTGGATGCCTCAGAGGAGGAAGTAACTCTTAAGTTTGCTTTCTCTAAAGATAGAAGACTTTGTACATAGGTCTGTCTGTCCGTGAATGTACCTGGGTTTCTCTGTGTTGTGTAGACAGCTGAATAATGTTGGCTTTAGTATTTGCTGGCAAACATTACAAGCGTTGGTTTTGTGTTGGTTTTTTTGGTTTGTTTTTTTGGTGTGTTGTGGTTGGTGGTTTGTTTTTTTTTTTTTTAAAACGGGAAGTTCATGCTATTTTTCTCCATTTTTAAAGCCTTGATGGTTTTATGGAGTCTTTAATTTAAATCTATAGTGTAGGGGGAGGAAAAGCTTGTAGTGGTTTTATTATTATTTTTCCTTAATAGTTGCATTTACTCCTGCACAAATGACAGTGGAAAGCATGGGTAATACATGTACTACCTGTTAGCTTTGTAAATGATTGCTTTCGAACATTTGGTCAGGAAAGCAGCGATGAACTCAACTGGATGGTATTCCTTTGTTTGAATTAATACATGAGCAAAGGATTCTCACCGAGGAAAAGCTATGATTCTCTTATCTTGCTGTCAAAGCACACGATGATGAAAATGAAATGAACTTATCACAAGTAAAGTTTGATGAGAACTCATCTGTGTGCAGAGTAATTCCTGTAAGCGTGACATCTTCATTTAAAGATGTTTCTGACACTGCACAGAGAATTTGTCATGCAAATGAGATCCTCATTAGGAAGTAATATTTTTAGAATACCTTAAGCAAAAGGAAGCATATTCTTCTAAAGGCTTTCTATACACACATAGAACAAGTCTATAAAAAGGAAGATCAGGCTGGACATGGTTGTATTAATGTGAGACAAATGTTTTCCCAGATCATATCATTAGGAAATTTAAATTTGGAGTTCTTGTATGATCCACCTTTCACAAAATGTTATACTTTAAAGGCCTAGGTTTTCATGTCTAAAATTTAACCTACCTGTGCAAGGTAACAACGGGCTGTTGCTTTGCAGCAGGGCACCACTGGATATCCTTTCTAATCATTTTGTCAAAGAAGGAATGTGGCTATTTTACTTGCTTTTGAGTAGGGTGAAATACGGGAACTCAGTTACAGCATGACGTTTACACAAGTGAGACAAGAGCTGTATTTCTTGGAGGGAGAAGTGACAAAACTGACACTGTGTAGAATTTAAGCCTCCAGTCTTAAAAGCATGTGATGAAGTTACGCATCTGTGCTGGTGAAATGGGTATGTGTGTCTCAGTAGGTAAGACTGGGAATGTATGCTGCTGAACAGGCCTGGGTGGAAAAAATGCCTGCTTCTGAGCTGTGGCGAACGAGGGCAGTTTCTCTCAGCCCTGATTTTGCAGTCTTGCAGGGCAAAGCAATGGCTCTGTATAAGGCAACTCCGCCTCCTACCCCTCTCCTGTATTCACACGGGAGGGTGTGGAGCTCCACACAGCCCAAACACCCTGTCTTGATTCTCTGAAGAGGAGGGTGTTGGGCTGGTGGGAATTGGCTGCAGGTTCTTCACTGGGTTTATGCTTGCCTTAAAGGTTGGCTAGATCGAGTGGGGCTTTGCATTCATCTTAATTGTGTTTCTGTGTGTCTTGTTTTGTAACATAGGTACTTTTGTAGGTAATTTCTAGTCAATTCCAGAAGACTAGAAAGTTTTCTCTGTCTCAGCAGGAGGAGCTTTGACTTTGCTGATGCTAGAAAATACATGGTGTCTATGCAGTCCCCTGTGGTGCAAGAGGCAGAAGAGCAGGCGGTGATAAGAGGCTGCTCAGTGAACTATCCTATGCTACTGCAAAGCTAGAGAAGCCCTTTGCTTTGTATAGCACTCAAACAGTGCTAAGGATGGAAATGATTAAGGTAGATAGGAAAGGTGGTGATAGGAATTCAGGTCATTGGATGGTAGGAGTGACAAAGAGCAAATGAATTCGTACAATTTGTACTCGCGTTACGTTTGTTACTCTGGCTCCCTTGTCAATAAGACCAAATAGGTCTTGTTGAGGAGAAGCAGTTTATGTGAACTTGTAAAACTGTGAAGAGGAAGAACAGATTAAGATTAAAGTTTTAGGGTTGGTGTCAGTCTCCTGTGACACTGATAAAGTTTCAGGAACTGAGATGATGTCTGCTATCTGTCAGCTGGACTACTGAAGCAACGAAGTGCGTGAGCGCTTCTGCTCTGTCTGCTTAGAAAATGTATAATTGATGAATGTGGACGCTTCTACTGACGTGAAGTAATCAGAACTTTTGTCACCTTAGGTGGGTTTAGGTTCTATTGTTCAGGAGTTACCTGGAAGGCTTTTGAGGAAAACCTTGGAAAGTACTGTTCCTGGCCAGAATGCCAGGTGAACATGTATTGTGCCAATTCCAGTATTCATCCATATCCATGCTGAGATTCAGTATGCTTATTTGCTTTTAATATAGATTCTGAAATTATTGAAGAGTCATAAGTCATTGTTTTTTATTGTAATCATCTAGAAAAAGCCAACTGTAAAAATTCTAGCTTCAATAATGTAATTCAGTTTTGTAAGGTTTTAGGTTTGCCATAATGCATATTAAAAAGATGAGGTTTGGTTTTGAGTGTGTGCTTTTACTAAGCAAAGCAACACTTCTTACAGCTGCTTAGATGGCGAGGAAGCAAATGCAGTTACTGTTCAAGAGCATGACGTTTACTTTGAAATATGCTGTGGAATCTGTGTTTCTTTTATAAATTGCACTCCCTGCGTTCATCTGAGGAGGACTTCTAGTGTTAAAGGCTGCACATTGCACTTTGGTGGACCTCTGCATGCAGGAAGGGAAACATCAAGTAGACTGGAGAATCTGGTGACCCAGAGAAACAGGCAATAGAAATGGGCAGAAAATTGCATGAAATAGGCTTTGTGCTGTATGCAGAATAGTTTTCACCTGGTGTTTTTCTTGTTTTGCTCAGGGAAATGTAACTTATCTACATCCTTTAAATAACCAAATTTTTTCAAGGAAATACGATTCCATCACTGAATCCCCCCTCCCCAACTAAAAAAAAAAAAAACAAAAAAAAAACAAAAAAAAACCAAAACCCAACAACCAAAAAGAACCCCAAAACCAATCCCCCCAACCCCAAACAACCCCCAACCAACCACCCCACCACCACCAACAACAAACCAACCCAACAACAAAAAATCCACAAACCTAAAACCAAAAAACAGTACTATGTGCCCCAAATCTGGCTAACTCCAGGCAAAATGAAGTAACAGTGATTGTAGTTGGTGGCACATAGAAATGGAAATTTTACCATCATGTTAACTCTTTTCCAGTGGAGGAAAATACTGGATAGCACTTCTTATAGGGCCCATTTATCACTGTTGAATGAACTATACATATAATATATTTGTACTTGAGAATCTACAGGTAAATAGCATACGCATGAGCTGAGTAGCAACATGCATTCAGTCAAATGAAAGCATTAACACAAGGCTGCATTCTTGATGTAGGTAGGAAAATGGGAGATGGGAGTAGAAATGGGATATGAAGGGTAGATAGAAACAATAATAAAGAAAATAAGATATGCAGGCAGGTGTTTATGTATGAGAAAGCACCACATTGAGATGTATTCTGTAAGACCATGTGCTACCTAAGTGCTGCTGTAGATTCTCGTAATGGTTAACGAATGTACTTTACTGAAAAAGTTAGTGACTTTCGCAGTGGCCAAGCTTGTGTCTTTGAGTATGTGATGGAAGAGATACAGAACAGTTGGGACCGTAGGTGCTGCATTCCAGGCTACATTCCAGCTGGCAGGCACCTGACACGCACATTTTACCTACCTGCGGTGTTGACAAAGATAATTGCAGCATTTCTGAAGAGAAAAAATCAGTCCTATGGAAGTCAGCACAAAGGGGATTCCTTCTTGAGGCACCTCAGTGCAGGTGGGCACCTGTTTTGTGTGACAGAGAGCTTGTCTTGCATAGCTTGGTGTTGTCACTAGGGACTATTCCATTCCTGCAGGGAGCAGCAAGAACGGAGTGGATTATTGACCGTGCTGCAGAGAATGTAACAATTCTGCTTTACAGAATTACAAAGGTATCCTTATTCCTCTTGCTTGTGGTGTAGGACACGAGGACCTGCTAGAACATGTCCTGATGTCACGACTGTTATTTTAAATGAATATATTATGTTCAAGGCCCTGATCACAGTCTGCCAGATTCTGTCAGAGCTAGCAGAAAGCTGCCTCCAGAAACGGTAAGCCTGTAACTTGGATGCCTTGGAGAATATGCCATTATGTGGATTTACTGTTAAGATTCAGCTTCTCTGATTGATTTTCCTAAAAGGATAAAACCAAAAGCATACCTTTATCAAAGGAAAATTATAAATGTGATTCTTCGGTAAGGTGCTATTTCTGTGAGGGTAATCAAATGTTCTGAGACATAGATGACTCAAGTCTGGTAGCATTTCTGTAAAGATTGTCTGAAGTCACGAACTATGGCTGTCCGGATAGAAGTGTATTAATAACAAAGATCTTAACCTTCCCGTTACGATACCATAGGGGACAGAACTGCTTCACTTACACAAGTGTAGCAGCATGATGAATGACTGGGCATGTAAGAATACAAACTGATTTGAGACACAATAATTTCTTCAAGGTCAATGACTATCCTGGGGTTCAGGCTTGGTTCCATACTGCTATGTTTGTGATGTTGTACTTTGTTGATGCAGTACTCGGAATAAACAGCTTTCTTAACTGTGAAGCAGAAGTGACAGAAGATGAATTTTGTTATGCAAGCACCTAACAGAGCAATAGGTACACAAGAAAGGCATCCTCTTGCCATCAACTTTTTTTAAGGATAAGAAGTGCTGCTGGATACAACTAATTCAATAGCATGTGCAGCAGACTTCTATATATGTGATATTTAATAAAAGACTAGTGATTGCTTTTATTAATTCATTTAATAAAGTAATGTTATTTTTTTCTTGCCAAATTTAATTATTCAAATAATATCTTAATCATGCCGTGATTAACCATAATCACAAACTCTAGTCTGTAAACACTACAGATGCACGTACTCTTAGTAAACACTAGGTTACCACAAAAATTTGTCCTGAGTACAGTAGCATTTATGATTGCCTTTGTACTTGCTGCTTAATGAGTGACAGAAAATATAAACTGTTTTGAACAAGGACACTCAGGTGTATTTGATGAGAATTTAAACTTTCCCATAGCTATTCATTCTTTGCATTCTGTTACCAAAACTAATCTGGGAAGCTGTATTTTTTTTTTAATATATCAGGACAGATTTCCCATGACCCTGACTATAAATAAAGCAAGATTATTATTTCTACAGGCTGATTCTTTTAATACTCTGAGTAGTTTTCATGGATGCTTTCTCAGAATTAAAACAAACAAGCAAAAAAAGATTAATTCAGCCAGTTTTTTTCCTCTGTTTTCACTCATTCATTGTCTTTCTGTTAACTAAATCTTAGCCCTCCAGCTGAGGCTGTGCTGACACAGCATAGCATTTTGGTTTTGATTGTTTGCTCTTTGGAAAAGTTGATGGTAAATAAGAGGAAGGTTAAGAACTTAGAAAGTCATAAATGAAGATGTATGCAACCACTTTGCATTTTGCGTTCAAAATCCAAGGTTTGCTACATGCTGTATATAAGTTCTCAATTGCTATTTCTAAGACAGCAAAAAAGCTGAACTGTGGCGCATCTGTTCATGGTTGGACACTCTGCTAAGTTGGCCACAATTAAATTTGAACAAGGTTAAATGCAGGTAAAATACAGTCTTTGGGAGGTATGTGTTATGTCATTTATCTTTGATGTCTTTTCAGTGAAAAGATTAGATTCTTATTTCCAGCAAGATACTAGAAAAAGAAAGAACTTCCTGAACTTGCTCAGAAATGATTTATACTTATGATCTGTTAGTCTGTAGATATAAACCTACAAGATAGATCTGTATGAGATGTCTTTCTGTCTCTGCTGGCTTTTGGGAGAAAGAAAAAGATGATATGCTCTGTATGTACTCATTTCTTAATGGAAAAAGGCAACACAGTGTGATTAGAATATTGTGTAGACTCATAAGTTATACAAATTCTTAAAAGAAAAAGTAAAATTGGAGAATACGAACAGCAGCAATATTAGTTGCAGATGCTGTGATCCCCTTGAGCAAAGGACTTGGCTAAATTTTTTTATGGTCTTCAAAGGTAAATAAGGCAGCCAAGTGGGAGGATTTGGTGACAATTTGCAAAATCTGGTGACCTTGCTTGAAAGCTTTGAGCTGAAGATATTAAAGGCAAAAGTTTTAGATCTTCTAATTAAGATTATTTGTTACGGATCAAGGTAAACAAGACCTGAAGCATGTTGGAAGAGAAAGTAAATGGCATATGCATTTGGAAAAAGAGTTCTAAAACAGGACAGAACTATCTACAGTAGTTTGAGAATGGCGTTCACGCTATCTAAAGAGTTGTTATTTCTGTAAGCAAAGTGAAACATAGCTGTAACGTGAGGTAAATAAATGTGCATGTTCTATTTGTGCACAGTACAGCTGAGGGTGAGCACAGGATAGAGTTTGGGAGTGTCGTTCTCCCTCTGCAGCTCGTTCACTAGGGCAGAGATGCTGGTACTGGACCTTTGCTGCTCTGTCAACAGAAACTGAGTCCTCTGTGTTGGTGTAAATTGGGATGTGGGACTGGAAGAAATTACTTTGCATGCAAGGCCAACCCTTTTGGTTGCAGGTAACCATATAATAGGTTTCGGGCTCTAGAAATGTCTATGTAATGTCTGTTCCATACCTCATAGGGGACAAAAACTTTTTGACACCTGGTCTGAAACTTGAGGTCTATAGTAGATAACCAAAAAGGTATAGCTGCAGTGGTGCACTGGAAGAACGGGGGAAGGACTGAGGGCTTTGTTCATGTCCTTGGTGCCTTCCAAACTAGCATGTATAATTTCAATTCCTCTCCATTAATGATGGAGGTTGTGCATGCTGCTATGGAATAGGGCAGTTGAAGTGACCATGTAGTCCTTGACCTTCTGCCCTGGTGTGACGGATTGGCCCCAGCTAGGAGCAAAGCAGCTGCATAGCTTCTTGCTCACTCCTTCCCCAGAGTGGGACAGGGGAGAATATAGGAAGAGCAGGAATCAGAAATTTTGTGGATCAAAATAAAGACAGGGAGATCACTCACCAGTGACTGTTGTGGGCAAAACAGACTGAACTCATGGAATCTAACACAGAGGCCCCCCAAAGTCCCCTTACTACCAAAACCTGGGAATTTACACCCAAAATGCCTAGAAGAAGAAAACTTCCTGACTCCAGACTTGTTGCTGGGTTGTCCCTAAGCCTGTGAGCAGGGCTGCCGAGCGTGGATGACGTGCGAAGCCAGGGAACTCAGTCGTCGGGGAACTGCTAGACTGTAGTTTGGCAAGTAAGCAAATGACTTCTTAGATTGATTGCAGCTTCTGGTGATACCTGTTGCTTGGCACCAATGATATAATTCATTGAGCCCGAAGGCTGAGCATTATATTCTATATATACAATAGGTCAGTAAGTCAAGCTATTACTTGAGAAAGGCACCCTATTTGCGTTGTATTGCTCTGCTGGAGAAAATAATTTTGAAACTGCTGACAGTTCCCTTTTTGCCAATACTTCTTTGCAGAGGTTGGGCATATGGAAGGAATAGAATTAATGTAACTAGATCCGTGGTTCCTTCTTGGCAACATCTGCAACAAGATGTTGCAGGAGGATGAGGAAGTAACTATGTGGTTGGAATCTGCTTATTTACAGCAGTAAACCCTGGCCATGGAAAACTGGCCAGCCTAGAGCAAACAAGAAGGGTGCCAGTGCTTGTTTAGCCTGCATTAACACAAGAACCAGCAAAGCAGCTTTCTTCCTCCCCACCCTGCTATCATGTTGATGCCCAAGTAGCTATGGAGGGGAAGAGCTAAGGGATTCCTTCCTCTCCCTAGGCTCCCTGCAGTGTGGCAAGTGGGATGGAACTGGAGCAGCCAGAGCTGCTGACTGTCTTCCTTGCAATGAGCTGAGATGTTGGGAGGGCAAGGAGAGCTGCTGGAGGCACTGTGGCTTACCTTAGCCTGTTCTTGGGGCTGCAACATGTACCAGAAGTAGCTGTGAGGCAGGTGGTGCACAGCCTGCAAAGCAATGTTCACATTTCAAAATTTGGTAAGAAAAGATTCAGTGTGAGAACCACAGATTGGCTGCAGATCACAATTTGGACATCCTTGTAATGCACTAATGAGCTGTTTGGGGTTTGTTATGTTTGCTGGCAAAGCATTTTTCTTGTAGGTTTCCTAGTCTGTAATCTATTTAGTTTGTGTTTGATCGCATTAATTGCTTTCAACTTGCATAATTTGTCAGTTGTTCTGTGGCAGGTGCATAGTCAGTCAGATCTAGGAAGTAAGAGTATGTGCAAAGTGACGCTCCTCTGTTGGCGTTGCCATTTATTTTTAGCTCTTGTTGAAATCAGAGGGAGGAAATTCTTTTGAAATTTGTTTCTCTTCATAGGTTTTGTGTTGCAAGGTGGTCACCAGAAATATTTTTCAACTCCATGTTTGAAGGAATAGTTGTAGCTATCTGCTTTATTAAACTGAACATGCCCCCCCCTGGCCCAGAATGAGTCCAGTAGTATTTCAAAGCCTTTTTTTGTTACTTATTTAAAGTACTATAAATATTCCTCTGTTTTCCCATTACTTGCTTATGCTTGGACTTAAAGCTAGAACTAC
This sequence comes from Cariama cristata, assembly GCF_000690535.1. NCBI lineage: Eukaryota > Metazoa > Chordata > Aves > Cariamiformes > Cariamidae > Cariama > Cariama cristata. The sequence continues at coordinate 11,219 of NW_009593884.1, forward strand.
TCCACTAATGAAAACTATGGTACAAATACCTCACTGTTTTGGACACATTTGGTTATAAAGACCATGGCAATTACATTGTATCTCCAGTGCATTAATCCATAGAAAATACAGTTTCCTTTATGCCACTGAAATTCTGAGGCTTGGAGGAGAAGCCCAGTGAGAAGGGAGAGGTGTCAGTGGCACAAGCCACTTTCTTCTCTCCTACTTTTCCTGAGAACCTTGAAGCTTGTGTAGAAAGACCTTGTCGGGGGAAAGGGATATCCTCTGTTGCCCCACAGATGTTAAAAGAGATGGTTCTCCTCAGACCCAGTGGGTATGCTAACGTGGTAAATCAAGCTTTGCACCTCTGCCTCGTATCGGAGCTCTGCGTACTGAGAACGGCAGATTCGTTAGTGATGGCTGGCAGTGTTTCTGATACTCTGCATCCAAACACAATAGTGCAGTAGGAAGTGTAAGAGAGATTCAAGTTTTTCTCTTTAAAAATAAAGACTATAAAAAGAGAAGCAGAAAAACAAAAGAGCAAACTTGGGAGTAGTCAGGGGATTTAAAGCAGGGCAAAATGAAGAGTTTTATTTGTTACCTGAAAACAGAGACAGTATGATTACTGTATGTAGATAAAGCACAAGAGGAAAGAATTTAGAAAGTTCAATTTATCTAAATTTCTATAATTTGACTAGATATCTTCTGGTGCCCACTTGAATAAGATTTTCTGTGTTTGAATGTAGGTGCTTGTATTTCAAGGTCAGAAAGTTTGAGGTACTAAAGCCTTATGGTTCTAAAGGAAACTAACTCACAGCAAAACTGTACATGACCTCAGATGTAAACACAAAATAAAATAATCCCCGGGATCTGCAGACTTAGTTTAGAATGCTTAAGATTTCCCAAGGAACATTTTACTATTTTGCTAAAATGATAGAGTATATTGTTAGGGTCTTTTAATTTTTAAGAGGATTTATAGATTTATTTTTGTAACAATTATTCTGCTTTGTTATTCTGAGATTTGGTTGAGTTCCACTTTTACAGCTGTCTGTTGCTTTTTAATTTGTTAACTGGTCACAGGTACACGATAGACATCTCACTAGGTTTGTTTTTGATTCACCTGGGTTGGTTTTTTTAATATTTTTTTTCTATGATACTCATTTGCAACAAAGATAACAAGTAACTAGTTAATGGAAATAAAATGTTTTCTGTTTCAGTTATGTCACCTTTTTTCTGTCATATTGATGGTTTTGTTTTCTTCTTCTGTTTAACTTATCTTTGCTCCAAAAAAAAATAATTCAAAGTGTAATTATAAAACACAATTTTCTCATGAAAATACATGGCTTGTTAAATATTAGTATATAGGATCTTATGCAAACTCTGTAAGCAGTGTTGTGTAGCAATTTTTTTTTTCTGAAGAGATTTTTCCATTAGTAAAAATTTAAAGTCTTTTCTCACTTTTTCTGATTTGCCATCTTCATTTTCATCTATTACAAATATGTTCATTTGGAAAAAATAGTAATTATTAAAACATTAGAAGCTGATTTTTGCAGTTAACTTGCTTTTTTTTAGAAATCTGTTTTCTAATGTAGTTTGTTTTCCTTTGCCTTAGGTTAGAGAATTAATTTTCTTATGATGGGGTGAGGAGTCATTTGCTTAGGCTATTGTTCTGTTGAAAGAGACTATGAAGCAATGAAAGATAGTCAGTTTGGAGCAAGAGGAAAATAAAAAATTGTGCTGTATCTCAGAGCATCTTCTTTGTAAAGCTCTATAATGTATAGTATCTGTAACATGGTATTAAAAACTGGGAGTTTGAGATGAATCCCTGGCTTTAATGGAAGAAACCACCATGCTTTGATGAAGGGAATGGAGAGACTCATAGTCTTTTGTGGTTATTCAATAATGTTGACACATGGCCACGTGATCAGGGATAATAAAATGTCTTCCTCTGAAAGGCAGAGGTTTTTACAGGTAAAACATGCAGTGACACACATGATTCTTTCTTCTTCATCTTATGTTGCTGTTCAAGTGCTTGTGTCCTGTTCTGCTGTGTGTCCTGAGGGCCTTTATTTCACTTTTAGTGCCAAGAGTGATAAAACCAAATTTCTTTCAGTGAAGCCTGTCCTCATGTACTTCTGATGTTTTTGCAACAGGAACGAACACCAATACTCTGTGCATGCAATAGTTCTTTTGCTACATTACAGTAGACGTGATTTTTTTGTTGTTAAGTCACAGATGTAGATTTACATTGGTTTGCAGTTCTTTTGTAATGCTCACTTTTCATTGAGGCTCTTTATCTTATCCACCGATTTCTGACAACCTTTTTTCCAAATAATTTAATTATGCTTTTTTCTTTTTCCATTTAATCTCGGTGTTTAAAAATAGAGTATTTTCAGACATCATTAATGCCTCCGACTCCATGAAATTTTAACACGTGTGATACTTGAGAGGCTCTGTAGTGGGCAGCGCGATCATTTATCAGGCAATACTTTTTAAGACCTGCATTATTATTCAGTAATTAAAAATTCACGGGAGTGAAAAGATACCTCTGTAAATATTTTATTCTCACTTTTTTTGTTGTTGTTGTGTGGGTTTTTTTCCCTAAAAGAATTTTTAAGATGGTAATACCCTTTATGTAAGGCTGTTAGCAACTATGGGATAACTTTCTGTGGACAGTACTTCTGGTGAGGTAGGCAGTTGGAGGCAAGAGTATTTAAAGAAATGGCTTAGTATGTTGGATTGTTTCACAGAGCACTCATGGTCGTATTTTTTTGAGAATGAAGAAAGGAATACTTGTAGTAATGTGCCTATTTTTCTTATGGCATTTTGTTAAGATACTGGGAAAGCTTTAGCACTGAGTGGAGTTAGGAACTTCTGGAAGAAAATGCATAACATTAATATAAAATGTCATTGATCAATGTACTGCTAACTCTTTTGAGATGTAAATGGCTGGAAACTTGTGCATTGTTTGCCTAATTTCCACTTTATTACTTCTATTTCTACCACAGAATATTGAGTATGCTTGGTTTTGGGACATTTGACTAAAAATCTTCATCTTTTCCTTATGTTCTAGTGCTATTTTAACATAGATTCTTTTGGGAGGATAAAGCTAGTGTATGTATCTTGTGTTCAGTAAGTATTTAGCCATAGTGTTGTCAATGGAAAGAAAATGCCAAAGTCAGCTGTGGTTTGAACACCTAGAATTCCAAATCATAAGGCAGTAAATTTCCAGCTGGTTTATACTTTGTGACTTGTGTCACTGGAGAAGTTGGATCATCTTTCTTGTTTAGAGTTTTGCTAGTTCTAGCTTTAGCATCATCATTGTATTCCTTGTTGTTTCGTTGATTTTGATACTGGGTTAAGCCTGTTTAGGACAGTACCAAATTCTGAACTAAATTCTCTTCTACTTGTGCTTGTGTGATTAAAAAATAATACTTGTTAAAAAATGTATTTTGGGGTATCACTGGGAAATACTACTAAATAAAAACCTCTTACTTGTGCAACTGAATACAATACTGTATGCAACTGAATGTAACACCATATGCAAATGTAAGACTTGCACTATATATATGTATCCATATTGAAATACACTTGCTTTTAAATTGGCAGAGAACATCTATCTACAGAACCAGAAGTGATGTTTTTACCCTTGCTTTGAACAGATTATGTCAGTTTTCTTGTTTCATCCATGAGAGTTGACTATATCTTGATAACTAATTCTAGGGGAAAATTAAAGCTAGCTGGACCAAATACTGAGGGTCTGAAAAAAAGGTGGGATTTTGGTTTGATTTCTTTTTTTTTTTCTTTTTAGTTTTTGCAGTTTGACAAGCTCTCATCTAGTCTAGTTTTGCCTTCTGCTGTTGTCTTTCTACTATTCAAGACTCTTCAGATTTCTTCCCAGGTGATGATTTCTAAGTTACAGCTATGTTAGTTTTTGACTGACTCACAGTAATCACTATTGTAGTACATAATTCAAAATTTTTTACTTTCTGACCGCGTGTCTTAGATTTTGACTGAGTCATCTGCTTATACTATTTCATGTAGAAAAAACATTTCTTCAAAATCTCCTGTAGAAAGCAACATATATAGAGAAACTTTCTAAAAGTAAACATGAAGTATAGCAAGACAGTGGTTTAAAAATCTTTGTAAAAAGATTGAGAATAGAAAAGACTTCTTATGAATGGAGAGGACTGAAGAGGAGTGGATGTGTATGTTACATCAATAGATATGCCATCTCCTCCCTTGTCAAAATGTACTTATTCTTTTTATAGAGCATAGTGTAAGTCAAAAAATGAATGTGTGAATAATGCTCTATCAGATGTGAATAGCAAATGGTATTTTCAACAGTGTATTAAAGTCAGTAGTGAGACAGGGCAGAGTTTATACTCATGGAACTATATACAAAAATTCTAGTAAAATTTTAAGGATGATCTTTTAGGTTGTTTTTTTTCCTGTTCCCCTAGAAAATAATAATCTCTTGCAGCAGTGGAGCAGCATATAAAATAATTGATTTGATATCTTCTCTGAGAAGACAGCTTGTATTGACAGTATATATATATTTCAGCTGAATGATTTATTTAAACAGTTTTCTTCCTGGAAATGTCAATTTTTAGTTAGAGTACGTTTTGGGGATGGTAACTGAAAGTTAAGATAATTGTGCTACATGGATGCTTATTTCTTTGTTCCTAAATGTGCATGGATTAATACTTAAAGGAGACTTAAAGGAAGACATCTTTGGTTAATGCATGCTTTAGCTAGGATCCTGTGTTTTAGTGAATGTTGCATTGGTAGTTGTCTCTCTGGCCTGTATGAATTGTAAAAATTGTGGATGACCCTGAGAAAAATTTTTATGTTAGGGATCTTGTTTTTATTTTGGAAAGTAGCATTCTAGTTTGGAGAGCAGCTGTGAGAGAAGCACGGTAAGTGACAGGTTAGTGAAACTTTGTCTTCCATGTGTTCCACTTATGCTCTGGTTTCATAATTTTACCATATACTTAGTGGTTAAAGTGGCATGTACGTGTTAGCTGACCATTTCTGAAAATGAATGTTAACACAGTAAATGTTCCAGGTGGCAAGAGATTGTCTGAATCTCTTCCTTGATGTTCAAACCAGCTTTCCTTTTCCTTGGATCAGAATGATGAAAACCCCAGTGTTTGTTTTTCCCTTACAGTTTAGGTCTGTGGAGACTGGATCTTTGATACTCTGGATTTTCTCCTGGAATGGAATAGCAAGGCACTATTTCAAGGGAACTGAGGAGCAAGTGTGATACTAATAAAGCTATGACTGAGTAAGGAGGAAAATTACTTCAGAGAGCTGATGTGGCAAACTCGTAGAAATTAAGTTAGCACACACCATGTAGAGAAAAGCTGGTCAATCAAGAGATAAAATGGAGAAAGCACCTTTAAAAAAATTAAGAAAATAAATTTGTTTGTTTAGATGTAATACCTGTGTTGTCAAATAATAAATGTTTTTTTCCAGACCTTGCATCCTGGAGTAAATGAGTGGCAGAAGAATGCAAAACAAAATTGAAATTTTTGTAATGTTCTTATGAATTTTGGCCTGTATTTCTTTCCCTGTTAATCCCTCAAAGACTTCTAATAAACAAATGCAATGATACCAGTAGTGTAGGGTTTTTTTAAACTGAGAGGATTTTTTTTTTTACTGCATTTGTTGGATCTACCTCAGCCAGAAAAGCTAATGCTGGCTGTTTTATGGGTTTGTTTTTTTCAAACTCTATATGCTGACAGCATAAATATTCAAGAGACGATATAGTTTTTATATATATATATAGGCAAATTATTCACATGTATAAACTCAAATAATGAAGCTTTTTTCAGTTGATTTCTTCTTGGTGAAATAATTCTAGTTACTCCTGTGGGATGTGGATATGCTCTGTAGTAAGGACTTCCTATTAGACCTTTGTATTGGTGAATGTAGAAAGCAATGTTTGCTCTGACAATGGATTTGTGTCTGTATGAAAGATGTACTGAATTGTCCTCATTGTGCTTTGGTTCCTCTGAACCTATTCATCTTTCAAATAATAAAAAAGGCATTGTAAGAGCCAACACTTTCATGCCAATGCAACAATATTTGAAGAAGATAATCAAAGCTGTTTGTTCCGCTTTACTGCTTTCACTTTGTCTGCAATTCAGGTCTTCATTATGAAGCAGGGTGGTGTCTGAAACATTGTCTGTAAAAGAGGTTTAAAAAAAAAAAAAGCCAGAATAGATCTGGGACCAAAGCAGGAACGGAATTGATTTTGACTAGCTGGAATATTCTTGGGTGTGCAGTGGATTTTGTGTGTGATGATGGACTGTTGTGTGCCATTGCTAGCTCCTAGAGACTATGGCTGTCTTCTTTAGAAAAGAAACATACTGAAACCTTGACATGTGAATATGTCTTTATAGATACAAGTAAAAAAAAAAAAATACTTACAAATTTTGTTTTACTTGGACTTAGACTTCATAGAAAAACTGGGATTTTTATCTTTCTCATTATTTACTTTCTTGTAAAATAATGATTCCCCTGCTTTGTGTGTAGACCCAGAACTTAAAACAGTGCTATAGTAATGATTGGTGAAACCTTCTGCAGATCGGAACCAGAAAAATTGTTTGTATGGCAAAAAGAATAGGAGTGACAGTGGAGTACTGAGACAGCCTTTGCTGATAGTATAACTGTTTCTAGCATGTTCTTGGGGTTTGGGTTTTTTTTTGTGGGTTTGGTTTTTATTGTTGTTGTTCCTTCAGCCTTTCATTTAGCCCTCAAAATAATGGGTCATATGATAATTAAAGATATTCGTAAAAAAGGGCCAGAGCATTTGCGTGAACAAGAAAACAAATAAAGAGTGCTTATAGGATACCCTTCTCTATCCTAACTTGAAATTTTTCTTTAATTCTGATGGGCTATGGAAGGACTATATACAGAGAGAGAGGTGGGTTCATTTGTTTTGTTTGTTTGTTTGTTCAGGCTTAAGATTCAAATTTTTCCATGAAATTTAATGCAGTATGAGAGGTTTCATAATAAGAAGTACCTGCAACCACTGACACTTGGAATAAAATTGTATTGAAACTGATTTGGCTTTTTATACTTCAGTTGAAAGAGAGCCTCTTACTAGCTGTATATAAGCAGGGATTATTTTGTGGGGAGGGGGGAAAAAAAAGCCACCAACAAAACCCCCCAGACCAAACAACCTAATCAACCCAACAGTAACCTGCCTTTGAAGCACAATAGCTTTGCAGTTCCTGTAGCTGTGTTTGGGAGGAATACGATGATGGTAATAGTATCAAATTATTGATTGATTTTCTTTTTTTTAAAGCCAACTGCTAAATTATTCTTGGAAATGACAAATACTCTTTTTTTTTACCACTGACTTTTTACGAAAGTGCCCTGCACAATTCAGTATGTTAACCAAGCAGCCAAAGACATGCTTAGCAATAGCTTGTCTCATATAATTAAATGCTTCGTTGGATTATAACCAAACTGTTTGCTATGATGTAGAACTGACCTTTTGCATGGCACAAATATAAGTATTTTTTACTCATTTGTATTTTGGATATTTTTATGCTAACAGTCTTCTAATGCTCAAGTCTTTGGGGATTTTGTGGAAGATTACAGTAGATCTCTAGAAAGCTGGACAAATAATTTATGATGTTTAGTAAATGCCAGTTGATATCTGTGCTGTTAACACTGTTACATTCATTTTAATTTCTAATCTCCAACTAGGACAGGAAATGTACCAATAACTGTAGCTGAAATTTTGACTCTTAAACTTCACATTGGATGAAGTTGATGTTCACAAGTAAATGGCTAAAGACCACAAAATAGGCTGTCTTTGTAGCCTAAGAGTATTGGACACTTAAACAAGAAAAAACCCACCAGTCTGTTATAGGAACATTTTAAAACTTCTTATGGTAATTACTTTGATCCAAACTATAATGGTGCTTTAGTGAACTAAAACTGGAGACTGGGGATGGGGAGGGACTTGATTTGCTGCAAATGCTCCCTAAGATAGTCAAACTTGTCGTAGTATGAAGATGAGACACTACGCAGCGTAAAAGCATTGGAGATTCAGAGAGGGGGTTTGATGTTACTGGAATATCTGCTGGACATTAACCAAAGGCCATATAGAGTTATTCCTGAATGTGGTAATAAATTCCAGTATAGTAGTTTCTTTTCAATATTTAACAATTAATTGTTTCCGATTTCACAAAACTAAATGGCAGTTTAAATATATTGTTTAAGATGTGCCACATAATGTCTTTTGAAAAGCCTGAGATGGCAGGTGAAGAAGGGATAATAAATAAAAACTGAAGGGGGTGGTAATGATTTTGTTACTGTGAAAATGACTGTGCATTTTACCACTAATTTTCCTGAACTCAGCACTTATGTTCTTTAACTACAATATAAAATATTTCTTTTTTTGTGCTTTCATTACAATCCTAATGTATCAAAAATTTTTAGTTTGATGTAGAATTTTTACCTGGGGAGAGTTTCATATTGATTGTTTAGTCTCTTCAGAGAGTTTAGCTTTTTCATAGCAAGTATATTAAAACCTTACTCCAAAAAGCCAAGAGGGCATACTGTGTTGTGCCTGTGGCCCTCTCCACTTACCCTGCCTAGGGGAGCGCTTGCCACAGCAACTGAACTCCAATGGTTTTTGTGTCCTGTTGTGTTCTTGGGGCGGGGTGGTGGTGTATGTATATTTCCTGGGACATTATGAAGGATGTGGAAAAGTGGAATGGAATCTAAAAACTATAACTTCTAGTTAGTTGGCGTTTTAGTTCTTAGTGAATACAGTAGCTGTGATTTTCACATCGTTGTTTGAATGGAACATTTATTCAGCTTATTAGGAGATGAACAATTATTTGAACTGCTTTTGTCCCTGTGCTTCAAAGTTTCATAAAGCATTTAATGATTACTGATATGACTATTAAATCAAGATGATTTAAGTAGTTGAAGGGGTATGTTTTTCAAAGACTTTATACCTTCTCGGCTAAAAGCAGTCTAAATAATGTTGCTGAATGTGTAACTTGTAATATATCCTTTTTTCAGATTTTAAGTTTACCATTAATACATCTTCATTTTTATTCTGTGATCAGTATTTGATTAGTGTTATTGAAACAGTGGATTTGCTAACTAATAGATCAGTTGCACTGACAGGCACTTGATAATTCCTTTGGGTTTAGAGTGCAGATGTGTTGACCTTTGAGCCTTTTACAGTATGTAGCAGTGCAGATGCCTGATGTGTTTAATAGGTTGTTTTTTTTTTTTTAATCTTGACTCCATGTGAAATTGGAGCGCACTGCAGCTATGCCACAGCACAGATTCAGGCTGAGAAACAAAATGTATAGTCCAAAAGTTTAGTATACAATAGGGGGTCAGAGAGACTTTTGTATGTTTGGAATGAGCAATAATGTATTGCTGATCACTTCTTTTCTGTTTGCTTTCTGTTTGTTTTTTTCCAGAATTTAACCTCTAATATGGACTAAGTACTGAAGAACACCCATGCCCCCATTATGTTTTCTTTCAAAATTTTTATGATACTTTCAGCCATTGCTCGTTCTCAGAATTATATAAGCTGAGGACTTGACCTTTCCTAAGTAAACACTTGTTTGCATCAGTTAGATCATGTGTCTGTTTTCCTTTCTACATTAGTCTTTAAGTCACCATATTTCTGACAAACCAGTAGGACTAGATTTTTCTTAAGAGCTTTTTGTTGTTTGTGCTAGTTGGAAATAATGAGTTTATCAACACTGTGATTGACAACAGTAATGCAGATTGTTTTTTGGTGATAGATGAAATTCTGTCACACCCTCCTCTTCCCCCCTGTTCTCTTTTGAAGGAAAAATATGTGGTGATTTGGAAACACTGTTTAACTTCCTGTGAAAATCTAGGCTGCTTATATGAGTGTTTATTAAGCTATTTGCTACTTTTCTACTTGGGTTCCAAGCCACTTGTATGGTGATTTTAATAAGCTGAATTATGCCCTCCTCCAAGGACGGAGATCTGTAGTCTGCTAGAGAAACTGATTCCTTTCAAGATATTTTAATTTTTCTTAAAATGACTTTGGGGAACCTGTGAGTTCCAGTGTGTCCTCAAAAGTTCTTAACTCACATGCTATTTTGAGCAATGCCATGTGATTTTAAATTTTTTTTTCAATGTACAAAATTATTAGATAATATCTTCTACTAACGTCGTCTCCTGTCAGAGAATCAGGTACACAAAGTGTGAGTTTTGAGCTTGTTTTGGTCTGATATAATTATTTATTTTTTTAAATTTTAAATCCTAAGACATGAAGCATTGGGAAAAAATATAAATAGTCACTGTTAGTTTGTTCCAGAAAATGAAAATGTTATTCATTTTATGTGGAAACTATTTACTTGTAGAACTACTGAGAATTAAGTTTCTTAAATTACCACTGATAGAGATGTTTGTATAGACTTTGGGAGTATAGAAGATGTGGAAAGGTTAAAGGTTTTAATCACACTACTAGCTGTCTGCAGTAATGTATTAACTCATACACTGAAAACGAGGTTTATGTTTCAAGAACTACTCAACTGCAGAGTAGATAATGAACTGAGCAATTGTAAAATAAATAACTAATAAAACCCCACTTTCATTCTGATAAACCTGCAGTTTACGTGTTGTCAGGCCAGTGATTGTACGCTTACTGTAACTATGTAATATGTGAACAAAAAAAAGTCTTCGGTTTAAAGAGCTGCACTTCCCAGAAAGGAACAAGTAGTCTGTTTATTGCTTCTGGATGGGTTCTGAGGTTTTGATTATTGTGATAACAATAGAGGATCCTCCCGTCCACCCCACTACCTTCAGCCTAGTTCATAAAAGAAAGAATATTATCATTGGGAACCTTACCAGCATTTCAAATACCTAGAATTGAGTTAGTTTGAGCAGTAGGAGCTGATAAGCAGCTCTGGAGGTATGCCAGCAAAAGATCTTCCCCCCACCCTCTCTTGCGCTCTCTCTTCTGTCCCCCCCATGTGCTGTATTAGTGCTATCTCTGTGCTAGATAAAGGCCTTCCCCCACAGATCGATTATCTTCATCCCTGGAGAGAAGCAGCCAAATCCATTAATTTTTCCCATTTCCTTTGCCAGGGAAAGCAACTGCAGTAGTGAGAAAAGCAATCTATTTTAAAATTTATTTTTAATAAATTCATCCATCATGTTATTTTAAGATACTATTTACTTAATGTTCCATTTCTTTCTAACTTATCTCTTTCATGTTGGCTTCTTTTAAAACATTCATCAAAATATACCTAAGGCTATTAAGTGGATTTAATTTTTTCCTTACCATGCACTTAGAACCATTTTTATTCTCATAGACCTATGTTTAACGTTACTGAACATTACTGTGATCTGGTTACCACACTAGTAGGGATATACTGAGAGAATTTGGCATTAATAGATAAGTCTTTTTAGAGGAAAGTCAGGCAATCTTTTTTTTTTTTTTTTTTTCCCTGAAACGAGGTATTCATCAAGGTGAAGCATTACATAGAGAGAAATGTGGTTGATTGCTTTGTTTTAAATATGGAAGAAATAAACCAGGACCCATTTTCTTTAAGGCTTTATAGATGTATTATGATATTTTCTTTAGAGAAACCTGTTCATTTACTACTGCGTTTTCATCTAGTCAGTTTTCCTGAGATGCCTTTGCACTTGGTAGATGAAAATATAAAATGCACTACATTATAACTTGCCATAGCTAAATGGCTGAAAAGTTCACCAGTGAAGCAAGGTTTATGTTTATTTCTGTTGTGAGGGAAAAATGTGGCTATAGTTGTTGTAATATGGTAATGTTGACCTTTTGCTGACCACTATATCAAACTGCTTTTCATGATCAAAATCAAAGCAAGCTTTGCAGCAACAGAATCTGCTACTTACGCTGTCAACCTTTAGCCTGCTGCCAACACTGCAGTCTAGGTGGAGGAGGTTGCAGAGCTATGCAGTTTACATATCTATCTATAATATATTTATACACATATGTGTGCCATTCTTTCAGTAGGAAAAAAAAAACTTTTCTGATACAATTTTTTTTCTCTAACAGATATATTTGATTTATTCTGTCGTAATTAAGCTTATCTTTTGGTGGACCATGTTAAGCCAAAAGATTATTTGTGCTTTGAGACTTGACAGATGGCTGTGTGCAAACAATGGCTGTATACTGTAGTAAGAAAGTAGGTGTAGAGGAATTTAATCCCTTGTCTTTCATCTTGTTTTACTTATTTATATAGTGCTTTTAATACTTAGCTGTAAATAAGACTGAAAGATAAAATTAGTTTGGCCAACAAAAATTGCCTCGTGAGATTCTGTTTCTTGCTAAATTTTAAGAGTTTGTCAACTCATCCCCATGAAACACAATGCATTTCTATCCCTTCTCCTAGAAAGATACTTTAGAGATCTCCAAGAGCAACAGCTGGTAGCCCTCCAAAAAATACAGTGAAAGCTGAATGTTAAATCCAAAATGGCAATGTGGCGGTCCCAGAAACAAGGATAGTGACTTGTACTAACTTTGCCACTTTCCATCTCCTCTGTAAGGATGAGTTTTCTGATCCATGCCTAAAGCTTGAGATGAAGCTATCAAGAAGTCACAGCTTGAAGCAAAAGTAGATGTAGAGCATTAACCTAGGCTCTAGATGATGTCCTGCAGCACTTTTGATTGGTCCTCATTGAGTTTTAGGGAGATGAAGATGTTCCTAAAATACATGAGAAACTGGACTATGTCAACATTGCAACAGCTGCCAAGGTGTGGTACTGTTTTTTCTTGTAACTAGAGGTTGCATAGATTTTATAATTTGCATTAATTCTGCATTCTTCTTTTTAAAAGTTGCCTTTATATAGCTGTTTTTGCACTTTGCCGTGCCAACTATAGTCAGAAATTATTCAAGGCCACATTTACTCCTGTTGCAGAGAAAACTGTACTGGAATTAAGATCTTCAACCTCACAATGTTCAGATTTGCTGATGTGGTATTATGTAGTGTTATGGCTTCACATTATTCTGGTAACTTTTTGTAGAGGCAGATGCCAAGAGAGGCATGTGTGTAACGTATGTGTTCTTTTTCTGATATTTAGTAAAGAGTGGTTTACAATACTATATAGAGGTTATGTAGTTTAACAGACCTGAGCAGAAACTTGAACGGAGTGCTGTGTGGTATTTGGTGAGTATTTTCTGAAGGTTGAATACAACTAAAGATTGTTTTTCTTGCTACTGTCTTTCTTGAGAGAATATTTTGAACATGTTTCTGCTGCTTTTGTTTAAATGGATGGTACATACTGTACTGCCTTCTGTGTTCAGCAAAACAGGTGATGAGGAACGACTCAGCTCATCTTGCCTACACAGCCATTCATTTTAATTAAAATTCAGCCGACTCTCTCTGCTTTCTGTATGATTTGTATAAATGACTGACTTTAATTTGACCTCCTGAGTGTGAAGGGATTTCAGACTTCAGTTAAATGTTACAAGTTGCTGTCTTTCCTGGAGTGTATGGGGAGTGGGAACTGATGAACCATTTCTATTGGAAAAACACCTGTTTGAGCTCAAACATAGAGCTGGGTGTGACAGGTCTCAGCTTATTCTCCATTAAGCATAAAAAAAAAATAAATGGTAGATCTATAATAGTTATAAGGAGCTATCTGGCATGAAGACAGCCATTTATTATACCTATTATAATTATGAACCTGAACTTTGATATAATTTTAGCAAAATATTCTCCTACTTAGATTCTTTGGATGTGTTCTTTGGAGACTTGAAGCACATCACTTCTTAATGCTTTTTCAGCTACTGCTTTCAGCATGTAGCCCTCATGAAGACATTTTACTGACTGATCCCATGTAGATTGTAGTGACCTTGAGGATAGGAGAAAAGGGCTGAGGTGCAATGACAGCTCTTCAAAGGCCAAGGGAGGAACTTCAGTTTAATTGATACATTGTGGAGACTGAGTGAGTGGCAGGAGGGGAGTGCCTTAAGCAATTGTCAAAGTTAGGATAAGTAGGATAACGTTGTTTATTAAGGACTTTACAGAGGTAATTCAGTGAGCCAGGTGAGCTGAACATTTTCAAGTGAAGGCACGGAGGTCAGAAGGAGTTCTGGGTCCAGACTATGAAGCCTGTGAGTTACAAATGGACATGCTCAGGAAGACATGGAAGTGGAGAAAAGACTGTCATTGATGGTTTTTGAAAGGAGAAGGACACCAAGATAAAAACATCATTCACTTCTGGTAAAATACTGAATAGCGCAAAGCTCAGAAAATGGGAGTTTAAAGGGTGCGTGAAAAGACAGTATCTTCTGTTTGTTAATGATTTCGTTTGCATGTTGAGATGGTGCGGCCTTTGTCAGAAGGAAGACTAAAATTACAAGCTGATTTCCATTTTAAAGGGAGAGACAGAGGGCATAGAAACAAAGCAAAACTCTTGGGAGCTTACCGAAGGCAAAGAATTCAAAAGCTGACTCCATAAAGAGTAAGAAGGTGTGACCTTAGTCACCTAGAAGCCAATCTGGAAGAAAAATATCAAATCTGGAAGGAATTTTTTTTTTCTCCCCCTAGAAGAGGTACTTAAAAAAAAAAGGACATGCCTTTTAGTTTTTTACTAGCTATAAAGGTTATACTTTTCTTAAAAGTTTTATTTATTTTACTTCTTTTTAATTATTATTTCCTATCCAAATTTGAGTGAGGAGAAAAAAGGGAGAAGTTTTCCAAGTGGCCATCTTTAGAAATAAGCAAGTAAACTTGACTGTCTGTAATCAGAGAACAACAGGACTCATTGGTTGCTGTCAACATATGTAGCAGGTATTATAATAAAGGTGAAAAGTACAGCAAAGAGGCATGTGCTGCAGTTCAGATTACCTATATAGAGTCAGCTGAACAGGGTTAAATTCAGCAGTGAAACATGCTAAAGTTTATCTGGTGAAGTTTTGAGAAATCTTTCTCATTCTGAGAGGAAACAAAATTGTTAGGTACCAATATAAAGATGTGCGAATACCATAGAAACAAAAGAGTTCTAGGACACCATGTAGATATTTGGGCACTTCTGCAGGAAAAGAACATAGGTCCAAATACATGCAACTGTGTAATGCAACCATCCATAAATGCTTGATGTGGTCAGAGGCGTAACTAGGGTAGGCCTTGTTAGGATGACAACAGTGAACCATAGGCTGAATGGATGTAATGGCAGCTGAGAGACAACACAGCATATGTTGTTTCCTAACAGAAATGGTTATTTGTACAGATCAGGTCTCCTAAGTTAATTGGCAGATACATCCTTGAATTAGTTCTTTAAAATAAGAAAGATCAAAACATACAAGATTTGAATATTTTCTCCTCCACGCCTTTTCTGGCACGCACTTACAAGAAATTTGCTGTGAGACATGCTAAATCTGAGCCAATGCGAGAAAGCAGATAATATAGGTAAAATGTATGGTGCTAGAGAACAGAGAACTTCTAGGACTCCCTCAGCAAAATAGTGAGTCTTGATTAGTAAAATTCATCAGATAACATCACTCTTCTGCCATCTTTGAATTGTATCTAACATTATCAACAAATCCTGTAAACATGTATTAGCATAAATTGTAAGAGTGACAAGGGTTGTCTTGAGATACCTCTGTAACCTGTTGACCACAAGAAATTAAGCTTACTGTGCATGATCTGACTTCTAATTCCTGATGGTTTGTGATGACACTGTATATACAGTTGCTTTGGAGAGACTGCTGTGATGAAAGGATGTTCCAGGCTTTTTAGTATGTGAAACAGTGGCTGCTTGTTTTCATCAAGAAAATGGGGAAAGCTTTTGAGAGCAACTGGTTCAAACAGATTGCATTTGTTTGCCCATGTGTGCTACTGCCATATGCTGGAAAGAAGTTTAATTGTGTAGTAATCTCTGCTTTTTCAGTTAGATATGTTTGGTTTATACTCTTGTGTTCAAATAATTTACTTAAAGCTTACCAGACACTAAGAAAGACTATTTGTTAAATAGTTGTTCTTACTGCTCTCTGGACTCTACACACATGTATGGGAACATGTACCCCTATTAAGTTTTAAATACAGCACCTGTGCCATCACTACTAATTTCTAAGTGGCCAAAAGACACAGTATGTTCACAAACATGAAGTCACTTAAGGTTTTTAATTTGTTTAAATGTTACAGAATGTTCTTACCTGACTCCCTGTTAGATTGTGAATGATGGTGAATTGAAAAGGAACCTATGGTTGTAAAACAGTGCCTGTGGTACAGTTGGCAGTATTTAGTTTTAGTAATCATAGAATCTCAGTATGGTTTGGGTTGGAAGTGACCTTAAAGATCATCTAGTTCCAAGCCCCCTGCCATGGGCAGGGACACCTTCCACCAGACCAGGTTGCTCAAAGCCCCATCTAACATGGCCTTGATCACTTCCAGGGATGGGACATCCTCAACTTCTCTGGGCAACTGTTCCAGTGCCTCACCACCCTCACCGTGAAGAATTTCTTCCTAGTATCTAACCTAAATCTTCCCTCTTTCAGTTTAAAGCCATTGCCCCTTGTCCTATCACTACATGCCCTTGTAAAAAGTCTCTCTCCAGCTTTCTTGTAGGCCCCTTTTAGGTACTGGAAGGCTGCTCTAAGGTCTGCCTAGGGCCTTCTCCTCTCCAGGCTGAACAAACTCAACTCTCTCATCTTGTCCTCATAGATGAGGTGCTCCAGCCCTCTGATCATCCTCATGGCCCTCCTTGGGACTTGCTCCAACAGGCCCGTATCCTTCTTGTGTTGAGGGCCCTAGAGCTGAAGGCAGTGCTCCAGGTGAGGTTTCATGAGAGCGGAGTAAAGAGGGGGAATCCCCTCCCTTGACCTGCTGATCGTGCTGCTTTTGATGCAGCCCAGGATACAGTTGGCTTTCTGGGCTGCAAGCGGACATTGCTGGGTCATGTTGCGCTTCCCCTCAACCAGTACCCCCAAGTCCTTCTCCTCAGGGCTGCTTTAAATCCATTCTTTGCCCAGCCTGTATTTGTCCTTGAGATTGCCCCAACCCATGTGAACTTCATGAGGTTTGCACGGGCCCACCTCCCAAGCCTGTCATGGTCCCTCTGAGTGGCATCCTTTCCCTCCAGCATGTTGACCACACCACACAGCTCGGTGTCGTCAGCAAACTTGCTGAGGGTGCACTCAATCCCACTGTCCATGTCGGCAACAAAGATGTTAAAAAGTGCCAATCCCGATGCTGACCCATGAGGAATGTCACTCATCACCGGTCTCCACTTGGACATTGAGCACTGAGCCATTGACTGCAACTCTTAAGTGCGACCAGCCAGCCAGTTCCTTGTCCACCCGGTGGTCTGTCTGTCAAATCTGTGTTTTTCCAATTTAGAGACAAGGATGTTGTGCAGGATAGTGTCAAATGGTTTGCCAGGAGTCCAGGTAGATGATGTCAGTTGCTCTTCCCTTATCGACCAACACTGTAACCCCATCATAGAAGGCCACCAATTTGTCAGGCACTATTTGCCCTTAGTGAAGTCATGTTGGCTGTCACCAATCACCTCCTTATTTTCCATGTGCCTTAGCATGGTTTCCAGGAGGATCTGCTCCATGATCCTGCGGGGCACAGAGGTGAGACTGGCCTGTAGTTCCTTGCACTTCCTTTTGTCCCTTTTTAAAAATGGGGGTTATGTTTCCCCTTTTCCAGTCAGTGGGAACTTCCCCGGACTGCTACAACTTCTCAAATACGATGAGTAGTGGTTTAGCCACTTCATCTGCCAGTTCCCTCAGGACTTGTGGATGCATCTCATCAGGTGTCATGGACTTGTGCACCTTCAGGTGCCTTAGATGGTCTCGAACTTGATCTTCTCCTACAGTGGGTGGTTCTTCATTCTCCCAGTCCTTGCCTTTGCCTTCTGCAACTTGGGTGGTGTGGCTGGAGCACTTGCTGGTGAAGACTGAGGCAAAAAAGTCGTTGAGCCTTCTCCATGTCCCGCGTAATGAGGTTTCCCATTTCCTTCCAGAGAGGGACCCACTTTCTCTAGTCTTCCTTTTATTACTGACGTACCTATAGAAGCTTTTCTTGTTGTTCTTGACATCCCTGGCTAGACTTAATTCTGTCAGGTTTTCTGACCTGATCCCTGGCTGCTCAGACAATTCCTCTGTATTCCTCCCAGGCTACCTGTCCTTGCTTCCACCCTCTGTAGGCTTCTTTTTTGTGTTTGAGTTTGTCCAGGAGCTCTTGTTCATCCGTGCAGGCCTCCTGGCATTTTTGAACGACGTCCTGTTTGTTGGGATGTATCGCTCCTGAGCTTGGAGGAGGTGATCCTTGAATATTAACTGGCTTTCCTGGGCCCCTCTTCCCTCCAGGGCTTTATCCCATGGTAGTCTACCAAGCAGCTCCCTGAAGAGGCCAAAGTCTGCCCTCTTGTAGTCCAGAGTAGTGAGTTTGCTGTGCATCCTCTTTGCTGCCCTGAGGATCTTGAACTCCACTGTTTCATTGTCACTGCAGTCAAGGCTGCCCTTGAGTTTCACATTCCCCACCATCCCCTCCCTGTTGGTGAGAACAAGGTCCAGCATAGCACCTCTCCCTGTTGGCTCCTCTATCACTTGGAGAAGGAAGTTATCATCAATGCCTTCCAGCAATCTCCTGGATTGCTTATGTCCTGCTGTGTTGTCACTCCAACAGATATCGGGGTGGTTGAAGTCCCCCATGAGGACCACGGCTTGTGAATGTGGGGCTGCTCCTCTGTCTATAGAGAACCTCATCCACTTGGTCTTCCTGGTTGGGTGGCCCATAGCAGACCCCTACTATAATGTCACCTGTCCCTGCCCTCCCTTTAATCCTGACCCATAAGCTCTCGGTCATCTCCTTATCCATCCCCAGGCAGAGCTCCATGCACTCCAGCTGGTCACTGACGTTCACTGTGGTAGATGTACATGGAGAATATTTTGGTGAAATTTTGTAAGGAGGTATTTGGAATATGAAAGCATTTTTCAAATATAGTTTGAGTCTTTAATTTCAAAGCCGACAGAAATAGACGGAGCATGTTTTTCTGCCTCCCTCTGATATTTATTCTTTGGTTTAATCAGGTAGATCTTTTCATATCCTAGGGATATCTAATGTGATAGATTGCTTTGTTTTGACTTTCTTAGCTGTAATTCCTCTCTGAGAGTGCTTCAGATTCAATGACACTTAACTAATATTTACAACAGTATAGAGGAATGTCACTTTTGTGAACATTTTGTTTTCCTCTGGGTTTGTCCTTTGCACCTGGAATCTGATTGACCACCTCCAGTCTGCAGAATTTGCCTTCTTGAGAGTTCATCAGTTTATCTTCCTTGACTACTTAAGACTTAATTGCACAAACAATTCTATATTAATTAAGAGCATCTAAAGCAAACAGCTGCAAAACACACTATGTCAGATAAACTTATTTTCACCAGCCTTTTTTTAAAGGATTGTAAAATAGTATTTTAAAAATAATTTTTCTGTCTGTTTTTCTCCTGCATTCTTACATTGGGAGATATTTTAAAGACCTGGCAAATTTCCCATGTATTTTATTTAAATTCAAGAAAATATACCTAAATACCTTTCTATAGAATGTTTAACTTCTGTGTTATAATTCAGATGTTTGGGGTTTTTTGATATGAGGAATGCTGAAACTCCTATTCATCAATATGAAAGAAAGTTTTTGTCTTTTACAGATAAAAATGTGTTTTGTGTACTGGCTTTACTTAGATATGAAGTGTTAATTGGAGGTTATAATTTGATCTATGTATTTATGATTGGCATTTAGATACAGTGATGATGAATGCTAAATAGGAAGCGCACATAGATGCTGATGTGAAGGCTTTTGACACTGTCCTCCATTATGTTTTCTTTCCACTGTTTTTTGAAACTGTTTTGTCTGTAGAGCATCAGTGAAGGCTGACTTGCAGTTACTGTGTATTAATTGGAAAAAGCTGGTGTTACTGGAATAGCGGGGAAAGTATTAGCTGACATCTTGGATTTGACAGAGTAAGCAATGAGAAGGTTACAGGTGTTGGTGGTGATTTTTCTTCTGTGAACAACAGAGAATGATGCATCTGACTAGAGAGGTGCTGATAAGTATGTCATTTGTATATTTTTGTTTATATTTCCAGTTACACTGAAGAAAAAAAAAGAGTTTGCAGTTGGACTATGTTGTAGAAGTTAATTTGTTTAACATGTGCTTAGTTCAGGAGTTCTAAAAAACTCTTTTTGTGATGTGAAAGATTCCCACCGTTTTAGTCTCTAAATTAAGATGGTGCTGAAGATAATAGGTATGGAATTCTTTTACTGTGGTTCATTAAAATAACCTCTTTTGGGAAGTTTTTTCCTGGGCTTATGAAAAATCTTCTATCATTTAACTAACTTCAATGCTTGGCACTGTATTGCTGAGATTTCTTTAGTGCTATCTTCCCTTTTTGTCCACTAACAAATTCTCTTAACAAAATGTGAGATAAGTGCCTGTAATCTTCCTTACCCTTTCCAAATGTATATAGTCTAGTACTTATACCATATGGGATTTTATATTCTAAACTCACCCAGTGGTGTCAGTGTCTGTGAAATTGTTACAGATGGTCTTACCCAAACAAGACATAATAGGAAACTTCTGTACTTTGAGATTCACTTGGTTCAATATTTATTTTTGAGTAACGAGTTCGTGTAAAGTCACCATGTGGGCCTTTGAAGAAGAAAATGCAAAATGTTTAATTTGGATAGGATTATCCAAAAACTGTCTACTGGAAAGATAACTAACCTGGAGGGTAATTGGAACTATGACTCTCTTTTAAAAAATAAAATACGTTTTGGCTGTCAAGTGTTGTAATAAAATCATAACAGTGAGGATTATGGCATAACAGGTTCACTTAAATATGTGCTCTGTTGCTGTACTGACCAGCTATAGTGATCTAATCTATTGGGTTAAATCAGAAGCTGCCAGATGCAATTACAGATTTACCAGCACTGGTGGAAGACTGGGTTAAAGTGCAATAATTCTATACGTTTTGTCCTACAAGTTACATTTATGTGCATGATACGGTGCCATGGGCCTATCCATACTAATAAACATTTTTGTACGTTTTGTAAAGCATCAAGTTACCTTCAGATGCACAACAGAGGCATAGTTTCTATTAAGTTTAACAGATTGTGACAGTTCCTACCCTTTTGTATATGAATTGTGTATAAATTTTACATAAGATTGTGAGGCTTTGTTATTTTAAGACATCACTATCCCTGTCTACTCCATTACACATTGATAATTTTACTCTTCTCACTTTCATTCTAAGATCTTTTTTTCCTGGACAAAGACTGTAGAGGCTAGCAAAAGATGCTTACCACGAAGAAGCTATAAGAATATTTTCATATGGGTGTTATTACTACAGCTATTAAGAGTTTAATTTCCAGAGCTAGCATAAAATTAAAGAAGTTATGATTACATAGGCTTCTATGCATTTTTGTGATCTCTTGTTGGTTGGTATGGCTTCAACGAAATTAATTCTGTATATTAATGCAGTCAGTCATTTGTATGACAAATCTTATCAACAATCAGAAAGACTTGTCAATATTCTTATTACTCTCTCTTGTTTTATAAAGCTGATAAATTATGCATTTAAAACTATTTTTTTTCTTGGAAGTTAGAACTTGGCTTGTCTTTCATATGTTTTGGGAAACCAGTGCTTGATCAACTAAACATTTTCCTACTTAAATTTCATAACATGTTTTGTATTTTTCTTTACTGATTTCCTAAGATGATTTAGACATTACTATAACTGCTGCAGTTGCTGAAGTAATTTGTCATCTCGAACTTACTTTTAAAAATGCAGGTGTTGTGCTTACTCTCCTTCTGGATACCACAGCACCTGAAAGAGATTGGCCCTTTTTGTGGTATGCACAAAGCATCACTCGGTCCTTCCCCAGTTGGAACTAATTTAGTTGTAGGCTTATCCCTTCCCTAAGTCTAAACATGCTGGCTCCAAAACCTGTGTGAAGGAATGTGTTTGTATGCTTTTTTTTCTCCTGGATGTAGAAAGGGGAAAATTTCCTTGACTTTTCTTGATACTGTCTTGTCAGATTCACCTTTCCCCTCTTGCTTTTACTGGAACCCATTTCCCTTCACAAGCTCAAGTCACATCTAGTACATGCTGAGACATGCAGACTGTGGTTTTTGATGAAAATTTTTGGAATTAGATAGTGTTTGAACTGAAATATTTCAGGGTGAAAGGCCAGCAATATTTTATCAGGAAAATCATGAATGTAGCGGTTTTTTCAGCCTTCTGATAAGGATTATAGTTACAAGATTTAAATTGTGACAACCTTTTTTTGCCTACATTAATTTTAATTGTACTTTTGCTTCCTTCATTATGAATTAAATTAGGGGGCTTTCCTGCATTTAGTTTAGCTACTTATTTCTGTTTCACAGCTTGTCATTTCAAAGTGTCAAATATTTACTTGTGTCACCTTTGACTGTAGTGCCAGACTTTGTGTGTAATTTGCTCCTGATTCTTCGATGCTGTCAGAATGTCTGTAATCTGATCTGTGGCTTTCCCCCTGCTCTTGCTTTATCCTTTAGACTGCAGATCATTTGCTGTCATTCACTTTGCTTCACTGGAATGTGAAGAAATGTCCAGAATTAATACTGAAGACTATGGGGTATTTGTGCTCTATGTATGCAGTACCTTAAACAAGAAAACTGGAATCTAGCCTGAGCTTGGCTAGTTCATGAGAAGAAAACGTTTACTTTGTAAGAGAAGAACTTTTAGCTTTATGTTCGTCAGGTTTTTTAACATTCTACCTGTTAACGATTGCCATTTCTTATCTCTGATTTTTGCAATGTAACACCGAAGTGAGAGGTGGTTTGTGAAGTCAGTTTTCACCTTGCATTGACTACAGGAGTAAGTTTAAACACCTGAGCTATTAATGCAACTTGGACTGCGTAACTTGGTTTCTCTTAGACATCTATGTCTCCATTTTTGTGGGGAGGATTTGGGAAAGTTTCAAGTGCTTATATATGTCAAAATTAGCTTTTGAGCTGTCAATTTTTCTCCATCCTGTAGATTCAAATCTCTCACTGATGCTCAGCTTTCATTTACTTATTAAATGAGTAAAACTGTAATTATTTGGATGCCTATCCTTTGGCATCAAATCATGTATTTGGGCACTGAAGGGGTAGCCCATTTTTCTGACGTTTTCTCCATCAGATATGATCTGTTCATTTGGATATAATGGTAAAAATTGTGGCTTGCAATGACTGTGTATTCTGAAGTATTTGAGGAACAATAAAATATAGATGGAGATTTTAAAGAAAATTGTGACTTGAGTCCTAAACAAATGATTCACTATTCAGCATGATACTGGTTTTCTTTGGAGACAGTTCATTACTTTTTGTTGTGAATTTTGAATGACTTTCAATCATCATCAGAAGGCTTATTCATTCTTTTTTGGGGAGTGGGGATGCCTTCTGACTCTGTGTTCTGTGTCTGTGCTTATTTCAAAACAACTCTTAAATTTTGCAAGTTGTCTGTTAGGGTTATACTCGAGTTACATTAAAGGTGCTAGAGTGTGTTTCCAGGTCCTGAGTCCACTGGGCACGGTGGTATGCAAACTGCTTATAGGGAACAGTCTAGGACCTCTCACAAGATGTCCCCACCTCACTCTTGTGTGTGACTTTTTTTTTTTTAAATAACTACATCAGATTTGGTAAGAACACTGTTTTCAGTGTTTTTCTTTTAATGTCTTGCAATGAATGGAATCAGTAGAATCACAGTCCTACCGATCTTCAACAAAGATGATCGTGAGGCTTTGCTGTCAGACTCAGTTGTCTTGATGTCAGCTTTGTTTATTTTGTCCCCTGCTTCCTTATGTTGAAATATTTCTCTGTCGTGTTTCCTCATTTCTAGTGGATGACTGATAAAAGTGAATGTGTATTTGTGGAGGCTCCAATTGTAACCATGAGACCTGTTTGCTATATATTTCTTTTTGCCCAGTTTGGACAGTCTATCTCATGATTCAGGACAGAATTTTAACCTATATTTTATGTATAAACTGTATAGAAAATGATGCTTGTGCACAATAACGATAAAAAATAGAACCATTGTGGACAGCATGGGAGTGTCACATTTGCTTAACATTCAAGGCCAGAAGAAAGCATTTCTATCACCAGCAAGGCTTTGCTACTGAGTACTGCAGGTGGAGCAATTCATTCATTCACTGACCTTGGAGAGGTGGTGGGAGGAGGGCATAGTCTTGATTTGTATTTCCATCCCTTCTAGCTGTATTCACTGTGAAGTTCTGATACCTGTGATGAACAATCACTGTTCCTGCTGTGAAGCTATGGGGAAGGATCATAAAGTATTATAGTTTGTAGTCAATCACCTATTAGATGATTTTCATCCTGAAAATCTGTTTAGAGGCATTTCTTTCTTTTCTTCTTGTTTCTGATAGTCTAAAAGAGAAAATCCTAAAATATTTTGTATACTTCTAGGAATTTCATGCAGCTGAAAATAATGATTGAAGGAAAGGAGCAAAGTTGTGAGAAACAATTTAATCATTCCTTATGTTGAATTATCTGCTTACCCAATACACACTTGCCCTGTGGTCTTTAGGCTTACTAGACTAATCCCTCTTCCTAGATTTGCGCGTGGTGATGATTGCTTGGGTTTCTATTTTAAGTATTTGTAGTGTCACAAACCAGAACTCTGGCTTTTTCCACTGAATTTTCACCTATAACCCCAGCCAGGATACATTAGTAATGAAGAATATTGCTTTCTCACTGGATGTGCAGAATGGACCCCAGGCATTTAGAGCACCTGTGCTCAGCACCAGCTGCCAGGACATCTGTATATAATTTATGGTTATGTATATGTGTAAAACTTGTGATGAGTTAGAAACCAGGAACGCTCAATTTGCTCCATACCAGAATCTTTACCAGTATGCTGCAGTTTAAACTCCGTATTCTAGAATATGAAGCTTGAGCAAATTGATTTTTCTCAGTAACAGACTCCTGCCAGGTATTGGCTTAAAACCAGCTCCTGTATCCACCCAGAAGGAACCAGAAAAGGTGTATCTTTCTAGAGATTGTTTAGTAGCTGCCACAGTGATATATAGAAGGTGAATAATCCACAGATAATTTTTTAATATATATTCTAGAGAAATACTATCTTTTTAAATGTTTTTACATCAGGAGGAATTTCATTTAATTCCATTATTTATATTATAAACTCATTGTTAATAATAACTTTCCTTCTCCATAGAAATCCAACTGCACAGACTAAAATGCTCTAAGATTTATAATGCTTTTGTAAAGAGATTTTCTTGTCTTACTAAATGGTGAATAAGGCTCTGATTCCAAATTTGCAGTTGTCCTCTTAAAAAGTCTGCTGAAATTGGCCCTTCCTGTTTACTGTGCAAGGAATGCATTATTAGTGCACAGAAGTTTAAATGCATTCTAGTAGATTTAACTTTTAAACAAGACACTGGCAAGGTATGATTGTTTGTTTGTTTGTTTGTTTGTTTCTTTCAATTGCCCGTTGTAAGAAGCCCTGCATTTGTGGTGATGTGTTACCTTCACTGTATGTAAACTGAAAATAGTTAATGTGTAGCTAATTTTCCTTATCAAAGAAGCCAGCAAAAAATAGCTTAGTGGATATTCAAAACCTCTAAAGACAGTTAGGGTCCAAACCTTGACATAAATACTATTTCTTATAATAAATTTTCAAAAATTGAGGGGACCCTGGTATTTTAACTGTTTCACAGCATGGAAAATCCACTTAGACACTGCAGCTGAGTTCCAGTCCTTTGGAACCAAATTAATTTCTAAGTGGAGATTGCTGTCTGAGATAGGCGGTGGTTTGTATGTAATATGAATTGAGTAGATGATGTTGTACCACCATTGATAGAAATGTTTGCCTGAAGGTTAACTGATAATTTAAAAAGAATGGTTTGAACTGTCTGGTTTTTGTGAATACAGATGGAATTTCAGGTTCATTCACAGCAACAGTTATGCTGTCTTTTTTTCCTGAGAATGAGACTAGTCTTTCTAACATTGGGGAGGATCTGAGAGAGTTAAGAAATCTATCATAATTTAAAAATATTCCATAGTATTTAGTAAATGAATTGTAACTAATGTACAAGTGTTAGAGGCCTCTAGGCTGTAAATTCAGAAGTCAGATGCATGTGTGCAAAATGTGGGTAGGAAGCAGACATCTCTGATAAAAAATTGTTTGAAGTGCTAAACATTGCTTAAATAGCTACAGCTATATCCCACTGCTGGGAAAGTTTAGATGGGGGATCTATAGCATCTTGACAGATCCACTTATAGATGCTTTTATAAATGAACTAACTGTGTTACAATGGTGTTCTTTCCTGCATTTTCTGTCTATTGGGCAGTTTATTGGAGCAAAGAAAAAGATCTGTGGTGTTGAAAGGTCTGTAAATACCACCTGTGCTATTTTAAGTTGTTTGTTGTTTTTTTTTTTAATAGAGAATGTAAGCAGGTGAAGAGAGACTATGAGTTGTTCTGACCTATCACTTTAAATAATTACAAACCTTCCTGAACTTTGACACTACTAACTTTATTAATATGAATACTTAGGTCCCTGTATTTTCAGCTTGTAAGTAGGTCAGGAAAAATAAATTCTCTGTTGTTGATCATTGATAGCTTGCGTTAATAATGAATTTTCTGTCTTGGTTTTATAAATTCAAGCTACTTCTAGAAAAACCTAAGTAAGTGCATATTTTTCACATAGGTTGCTGGGGACCTTTTGCTGTAGAGCCTAATGGGGAGTTACTGCAGGGTAGTATCTTCAGCAAAAGAAATTGTGTGTGTGTGTGTGCATCAGCTTGCTGAAAGAAGAAACTGAAATTTCATATAGTCAACTTAGCCTAAATAGCTGTAGGCTTCTTAATGTTTGCCAAAAGGCAAAGTTAACGTATTAGAGATACTTAACTGACAGTGTGTTGTTCTAAGTTAAGTAGTGATTTTCCTTCAAAATTAGGTGCAACAGTTTTGGCTCTCTACAAGCTGTTAATTGACTTCAGAAAACTGTTCTCCAGTTAAAATGGATGGAGATGGTAATTGGGACTTTTCTCCATGACCACTGTCTGGTCAGCCAGAATGACTGCTATCTTTAGGCCTTTAAAGAAGGAGGTGTCTCTTTCTCCTCCTGTGTGAGAGGAAACAACAGATGATTTGGAGAGGCTGAAGCATGTATTATCTTTTTTTTTTTTCTTAGCCTATCCAGAAGAGATTATCTGTGATCAGATGCTTTATGTAACTTTAAAATAGTAGTGCATGCCTGAAGATAAGAACATGCTAGAAAATATTTAGGTAATTTAGATGAAATCAGCTTGGTTAGACCCAATGAAAACACTTTTTTTGCTATTTCAGGCATTCTTTGAAGTAAAATATGATTTACTGCCATTTGACATAGAGAATTTGTTAGAAGGAAAAATTCCCGGAGAATTGCATGGTGTGGGTGGGTGGGAAGCAATATTGCTTTTCTTTGTAGGAGGGTAAAGAGGGCCTAACTGGATATTTGGAAAGATGTCAGAACGGATTTTTTAAAAATGAGTTTCACAGCACATAGAGGACAGATTTCATTAAATAGTTGACAGGTTTTGCTGAGAATCCACCTACTTTATGGCTTTGAAAGACTGGCTGGAATACAAGAAGAGGGGAAACACACAAATGTGGCTTCAGTAGGGCATTTGACATGGTCTAATACAACATTTTCGTAAGAAAAATCTGATCTAGGTGAAATGACTGTAAAACAATTAAGCATTTTCAGGGGAACAGCCAGTTTGGAAGAACATTCAGAGGTATCAGTTATTCACTATCTAATTGGAATGGATCACTCAAGTATATGTTCTGGGACTGATTCTTCTGTGTAATTTTTTTTTTTATTAAGAAGTTGATGCTAGAATAGAACACGTGAAACTTTTAGTGCTTCCAGGATAGATGAGGATGCAAGCATTTTGCAGGACAGTACTGAAATTAAAATTGATGTTTACAAATAGGTGAAATTAATCAAAACCATTGAAGAACAAATCAAAAAGGAAATGTATGAATTGCTAATAAAAAATAAAATCAAAAGTAGAAACCTAAAATAAGAGATCATTTGGTTAGTAGATGCAGAGGGAATTAGGGTTAGGGTAGGATGTAGGATTACAGCGGACCACAAACATGACAGCATGGTGTCTTATAAAATTTTTAATCTGGGATATTTGGAGTTAGCCTTTGTAATATGCACCAACTCTGAGCTCACCCTCAGAGTTCATGAAGGCCTACTTAGCTAGCTTCTAATTTTGGGCACTGCCCTTTAAAAACGTGGAAGAGAAGGGAAAGAAAAGGACAAATTGTGGAGAGTACAGTGGGTAAGGGAAGAATAAAATGTTTGGGGAAGGTGATGGGGGGGCAGGGGCGGTGCTGAGATAAAGCGCTGAAGGAATTGGAAGAGCAAACTATTAGCTGGCAAAATGATTCTTTGCAAGGTTTCTGAAAAGAGGATGGTGATCAGTTGTTCCCTGTGATCCAAGAAGCATAGCACAAAAATTCGTCACCAGATAAGTTTGCAACAAATATTTAAAATGGGGTAGTGGTGGGGGGAGAGTTGAACTACACTTGAAGAGTTGAAGCACTAGAGTGGGCGGTCTGTGGAGGCTGTGTGAAGGGTTGTAAATGGGACTGGAGGCACATTGTCAGGCACACGCTTTAAGTCTGCTATATTCTGCCCAAGTTGTGGGAAAGGACTCTGAGGTTCCTTTCAGCCTGTTGACTTTTTCAGGTAGGCAAACCTCACTTCACACTTTCTGTGTGGCCGCTTTAGCTCACATGGTCTTAGTGGAGGGATTTAAAAGAAATTAAAGGTAATATTCCCTGATGAAGAGTATCAATCTGTTTCCCTGGTGTGAAAAGACTCATCTCAACAAATATGGTCATCGTATTCCTTCTTGTAATGTCTATGCACAGGTGTAATAGGAGAATCTCAGGCATTTTACCCATTGGTATCTAGAATGTTCCTTGCAGCTTTCTGAAGCGCTGTTGCATCCAATGATTACTTTTATTGTTTTATTTGCAAAACTCAAAATGAGGTGACATAATGAAACACATGTCCACATGAAGTTGTTTTTTGAGTAAGTTCAGAACGCTGAGTCTCTGCTGCTCTAGTCCCTTTGTTGTGTGTGTTGAAAGGTTGGAGGCTTGAGTGCTGATATAATCTTAGATTTAAATGGATTGTTTCCCAATATTAGAATGACCAAAGGTGGCTCTTCCTCTTTCCTTAGATATTCAGAGCTTGGGATCTAAGCACTAAGTAACACTCAGACCCCTTCTGTCATGTAAAAGCTTAACAATTTCACATAACTTTTCATCTATATACCTCAGCTGCAGATTTTTGAAGCCTAATTGTTTGAAGCTGTCAAAAGATGAAGAATTTATGATATCTGTTGAGGGACAGGAAAGAGTATAATTATGTACCACTTAACAGAACCAAGAAGCATTACACAGTATCTCAAAGCAAACTGCAATGCATTTTGGTTATGAAAATTAGTCTGAAAATAGAAAAGGTTATATACTTTTTCAAAGAAAAGCAACCTGAGGAATTATTTTTAATGTAAGACTTTTCAAATGAGGTCTGTTAACAGCTTATAACAACATCAAAATCTTTGTTGGACTCACCACATTTCATTTGATGCTCTCCCTCATGTGAAGTAGGAAAGCGAGTTTTTTCTTCTGCTTACTTCAGAAAGCTGCACATTCTGCTTGTGATCTGAGCATTTTTTTATTTAATTTATTCAGGAATGTTTAATCTAAATAAATATGCCATTCTTTCCATTGGTCTGTGCTCATATATTTGTATGATCTGTGTTTAAGCAGCTGCTTAAAACGCTGCTTGCTGCAATATAGTAATAATGTCAGACAAAAATTAATTAGCCTAACAACCCAAAGTAAACTATTTCAAGTTACCCTTATGTTTACTACTTACACATTTAAAGTCTCTCATGTGACTTGGCCTTTTGCCTTTGCATGTTGTGCTTTAGGACAAAGTGAAAAATCTATTTTCAGAGATCTTGTTAATTTAAGCACAGTCCTGATCATGTGCTTAATCTAAAGCAAAAGAACTTATTTTATGAAGAAAAAATAGCAAAGGAAGAATGAGATAGCAAACATGTTGCTGATATTTTGAGTTATTCTTAAGGATTTCAGTTTGGAGGCGTTGACAAAGGCAATGATTGGTAAAATGTTGACAAATCGCAAATTCTTATTTTGTGCTCAGCAAATTGTATTAAAGACGGATTTACGAATTTGAAGAAAATATAGTAACTCTTTGGAAATGTACCCTTAGTGCTAACAGGATTGACAGGTATTTCATCTGAGATTTATTATAATTCTGTCAATATCTTTGTGTTCCTGACAGCTTCTAAGAGGGAACAGCAGTGCGAGAGCTGCCTACTGGCCTTTGCTCCTGACACTTTCGTAATACCTGAAATAGTTCACAAAAGATTATTGCAGCAAATCCTGGCAGGCAATGGTTTCTCAGGTTGTTTGCTTGACCTTAACCCATGGCAAAAATTTGAGAGTGAGAAAACAAATGCTTGAAACATGGAGGACTCAATTTCAGCTACATTTAAGTTTTTTTAGGTGGTTCAATGCTAAGAGTTTAGAGTTCAACCTACATAAATAAAGTGTTTTCAATAGTTAATTTTTTTTAAAAAAAAATTACATTTCTGTTTGTGGATTCCTCTTGTCTTCTGGAATTCTCTGAAGCAGCAATCCTGAATCATTTTACATTTATAGGTGTTTTTTTTTTCCTCCATTTGGAATTTTCAGCACTTTCAAAAGGAGGGAGCCAAGAGAGACCTTCAGTGCTTGGCTAGGGTGGAAGGTAACAGTTTAAAAGAAACCCAACCAACAGGGCAGGGGGGAATCGGTGCTCTGCTTTTGCTGTGGACATGAATGGGAATTGCAGACAATCTCAGAGCGATTTAAAAGTATATAATGTCAACCTGTATCGGATTCAGAACAGGAGAGAAACAGGCAAAGTGTTGTAGAATGCAGTTGGGTTCTGTCTCTAGCCTCTCCTTTCTGGTAAACTTCTTCAGTGAAGCATATGTTGCAGCTTGATGGGACTGTGCAGTAAACAAAATAGTACGAAGTGCTGTAAAATCATGTGTAGATCATAGCGTATTTTTAATAGACTTTGTATGTCTGAGTACTTTTCTTCAGCCTTAGTACTGGTAGTTTAAAACGTATGGTGAATTCAAGGAATAAATACCTTCCATATATTTGATGTACATCACTCCTGTTTGGACACATGAAAATATTTTTGCCTTATAACTTTGGAGTCTGACAGAGTGTATCTTCCTTAGTAATAATAAAGGCTGCATATGGGATCTTTCAGGCTAAAATAGGTATTGTGATGCATTTACCATATAGGTTACCACCTGCTTCTGTTAGTGTCACATTCCTCCTAAATAGATTGTCATAAATAAATTGCCAAGAATCGTGAGGGAGGAGGGAAATCAAAATAATTAATAAACAGTCCTAGGTCATGTATCTAGTAAGTAAATTTGTGGCTGGTTTTAAGTTGTTATCTATAATTATGATTTTATATAAATAAAAGCCACAGTCTTTGTCATCTACATTCTTCTGAGAGGAAGAAGGAAGCTTTCATAATGCAAGTCAGATTTGGGCAGTGTGTCTTTGCTTTACATAATCTTTCATTCCTTTCTGTGAAAAAGATTAATATCTGACGCTGAGCTAAAGGGGATTTGAATTTTATGGTTTGGTTTTCACCTCACTGAAACGTCACTTTAAGAATGGTAAAAATTACCTGTTCTGTCAAAATCTTTCTCAAATGTGTGTGGGTTGTATTTACTCCTAGTTAACAATGTTACTATTTCTTAACTATAATATTTATTAGGAATGGTATATATTGGAAAAACATACATAGTGCTGGATGTCTGTGATCAGCATTATTAAAAATTACATTTGCCATTTTAACTTTTCCTAATTGATCTACAAATCACATAGCCTTATGATTCAGTGAAAACAAATAATAGCCAAAACGGCTATTCTTGGTATTCCTCCTTAAAATTTTCTGATCTTTTTTGGAATAATGAAAAACTTTACTTTTCTCCCTAGTAGTTATCTGAAAGCAATTGCAATTGTTATCTTAGTGCTGTATTGAGTTGTCTTTCATTCAGCAGAGGACTAACTTACGTGTTGCTTCTGCAGCTAGAATAAAAAGCTAAGAAAAGTTTTTTGGAAATGGTTTCAGAAAATATGCAGATGAATGGCTATTGGGAGGGACAGCTTATATTTTGATTTATTTTTAAACTTCTCCTTTCTAAGAAGGTGCCAGATTGCATGCAAGAAGTCTCTTTCCAGAGTGGGAAATCTCAAAACTTTATATCGTTTGTTAATAATTTCTGTTAGAAGGTTGAAGGAAGCCTGATTTGATTACTGAGGCTTTTGGTGCCAGAGAACTTGACAGTTGAGGAATGCCTTTGTGAACTTGTTCTTCAACAGGTGGGAGGCCATACCCTAGTAAGTTCCCATACTGAAAAGCTGGTGATTCCTTCTTGCTTGGACAGAAGAACAGACTGTGTGCCAGCATGCCCGGGAGTATTTAGCCCTAGCCAGGGAGACTTTTGGGTAGGCAATTCCGTCCAGTCTGGAAATAGTTACTGGGAGGTGAATTTTGTGAATTTTCCAATAAGAGAAAGATGCTGAGTTGTTTGGTTGTGTTTTGGGGTTTTTTTGGGTTTGTTTTTGTTTTTTTTTTTAATGTGATGTTTCATAAGTCTGTGGAGATGTGATATTAGGTGTAGGAATGCAATGAAATGCTGAAACTTTTGCTTTCTTTTCTGAAGTTTTGGTTAGTGGTATATCTTTTAATGACTGCATATGTACATATGGTCTGAACATTTTGGATGTGTGTATATATACATGCACATGTGCACATATATATTTTTTTTCCTTTTATTCATAGAAAAATGTTTATGGCTGTTCTTAAACTCTATTTATTTGGAGGGGCTCCTCTTTTCCACAGCATTATTCCCAAAATCACTTTTGCAAAGAAGCCAATATTGGCCTCAAAAAATTGCACATAGTTCCACTATTCCAGTGACTGAGACCTATAAATATTTTTGAACCAGAGACCAAAAAATGTTAAAATAAATGTGGCTTCTGTTCTGTGGATAAAATTTTACCTACAAATAAAACGAGAAGTT
Source organism: Cariama cristata (assembly GCF_000690535.1). Lineage (NCBI taxonomy): Eukaryota > Metazoa > Chordata > Aves > Cariamiformes > Cariamidae > Cariama > Cariama cristata. The sequence continues at coordinate 44,411 of NW_009593884.1, forward strand.
GAAAGTAAATTTCCTAATAGGGCTATTCTAATTATTTTTTTTTTTAGTGACTTTGCAATATATTTGTTGGTTATGTTAAGTAAAAATTCTTCTCAACTTTCAGGTTATACACATTATGTTTAAGAGAGAGTGAGCCCCATGTTACATGCAAAATAAAGATTTTGCAGTTACTGGAATTTTAAAGAATAGCTTAGTCTGAAGTATAGTTGATACTTCCTCAAGACTTGCATAATTTTTTTCATTGGTTCATTGTAATTTCCTGCTTGGACATTTTTTGCTTTCCTTACTAGAACAGAAAAGACAAAAATCTAGTAATCTAATTTGTTGGATTACAAGTGCTTCTATGAAAATGTATTTTTACTTTACAACTGTACTTTGAGGACCCTGTTGGCTCAGATCTACAGTTTTTAAGTAGCACTACTGGTAGGAATGGGCCTGCTGATCACTTGTAACTAACTCATGGCCATGTATCTCTAATAGATTTACAGATAGCATTTGATTGTGATGGTTTTCCATAAACTGTACATTTTGAGAGTAAGACTGAACACTGAACTTGCACAGTGTTCAATTAGAAGTCGGTATTAAGACATTGTTTAAATTCTTCTGTTTAAATTATTGTATGAGCAACAGATGAAGTAGAAAGCATTGTTGCTTCTTCTGCATTATCTGTTTTCCCCACTCTCTTCTGATATGTTTTGCATGTTAACACAGTTTCTTATCTCAGTGCTTCGGCATTCAGTGTGTTTTGAACCAGGGTGAAGGAAGAGGTAAAAATAGTCTGTTTCAACTAAAATAATTCTGTAGTTCTACAGAGCATTTATGTGAAGTAAGAAAAAACTGATCTGACTGTGGAATTTTGAAGTACCCAATTAAGAAGTTATTACTGAAATATTTTCACTTCTAGAGAATATGTGAAAGAAAATGGGAGGGGTAAAAGATTTTTGGTGAGGGGAAAGGGTTAATGGATAAAATGTGAGTTTGCATTGACTTTGCTTGACAGACTGAGAGACTGGGTCAAGCCTGGAAACTAGAATGTGCCCTCATGCTTCTTTTTACTTTTTCTGATCTCTAGAGATCTTCCTGTGAGTTAAGGCAAAGGAAAAAAGGCAGGCATGCAGGTTGACCTAAAGGGATATGCACAGATTTATGCTAACCTTGATATGATCAGCTATGATATGTAGTATTGTACCTATGTATGAGGCATAGCAGAACTATTTTACTATTTGCACTGAGTTTAAAAACAAAACAAGTGCGCTCTTCTAGCCTGGACGGTAGTGGGAAAGAAATTTAACCTCTGCTATATAACATTAAATATTGTCCTTTAGTATAGTACTAATAGTGGTGGTTTTTTCTGAACATATATTTACAGGTACAGGATAGAAGTATTGGATGATGAGGTGTTCTTTTCCTGGTTTAGCTGCTGCTCTGCAAGTAGGATGGGAAATGTTGAAGAACCTTCATTGATGTGTATGTTTTCATTGCTTACTACTTGCATGTTTTTATTTGCTTTAGAGAAGAAGTATCTTCATTATAAGCAACGTTTTGAAGCACCAGTAAGGATCATGGTCTCATCTTCTCAAATGCTGTTTTCATGCATGATGCCATTTAAGAATCATAGAATCATTATGGTTGGAAGGGACCTCAAAGATCATCAAGTCCAACTGTATACCTGATGCCACCATGCCCGCTAAACCCACTAAACCATGTCTCAAAGTGCCACATCTAAATGTTTTCTGAACACCTCCAGGGGTAGTGAGTCCACCTGGGGAGCCTGTTCCAATGCCTAATGACTCTTACAGTGAAGTTCTTCCTAATATCCAGCCCGAACCTCCCCTGGCGCAACTTGAGACCATTTCCTCTTGTCCGTTCACTACTTACCGAGGAGAAGAGACCAGCCAAGAATATTATGTGGAGTATTGCTTAAAATTATTCTTGATTAAATGTACTTTCTATTCTGCATTTACTGTAGAATTCCTCAAATCTAGGCAGCAGGACTTGACAATGTATGGAATAGTTGCTGCTAGTTTTGATTTGTTTCTTTTTTCATTATTATCTTGCAAAACCATGATTGTGTACAGATAATAAAGCTGTTCAGTGATGGTCATGGCAATATTAATCTGAAATTATTGCTTATGTTTTGAGTAGTTCATGAAGTCATTTTTGATTTAAATTGATTTGTTACTCCTCATTATGACTTTCTATTTTAGCCAAGTTCAACCCACACTGTCCATTGAAGAGGGGTTTTTTGGGGGAACTGTACTTGACTGCATTTAGTTGTGTCAGCATTTCCAGTGGAAGATACTTGCTGCACTGAAACAGAGAGACAGTTGCAGCTGTATTGAGAAACAGTAATTGAAGGGTTTCTAAAAGGTGAAACGTTAGCTTTATTTCATTAATACAGGGGATGAGTATAGGAAATCACACACCTTTCAAAGAGGTAAGGATGTATATAGAGAGAAAGAATTTGTGTTCATTTTATTCTAGTAATAACTAATGTTTATTAATGCAGTTGAAATATTTTGCAGATGGAATTCAAGTTTCATGTTTAAAAAAAGATGACTAACAACATCCCGGAAAAAGAGGGTGTAGGGTGGAAAGGAATAATTATGGGGGAATGTGCTTGGTATCCTTGGAAGGAAGAAAAAAAAAATTTAATAGTAAATACTAATTCTCTGTATTCCGTGATAGAATAGAGAACTTGTTATTCCAAATGACAAGTAGAATTGCAGCAGAAATCATTCTCCAAAGTTACATTTTTTTTTATGTGTGTGCTTGTGCTTTTTCTCAACCATAGCTAAGATAACAGGCATATTTTGTCTGATAGTTAACTGATTTTCAACATAGTTGGAAACTTTGAGAGGGAGGAGTGAGTAGGAAGTTTACTTTCTTGTTTTGAGAATGTTTTTTCATGACTTTCAATCACAACCTGGTTCTTTCTCTGTATAATGCAATATTCCTCAGAACTTTTACAGGGAATATAGATTAATGAGTGCAAGATAACTTAGTGAAGTGTGTGCCCTCAGGAAGAAGAGGGGAAGTGGTACTTGCATACATTGTGAAAAACATATGCAACTAAATTTAGCTCATACTAGCAGATTCCACTTATTTTGAAGACTGTTTATGGAATACTTCCAACCTTGTATGAAAAAGGGCATGGGAAGATTTTTTATTTCTATTTGGGCCCTTGAATCTCCTTTTCTCCTTTCTCCATCCCCCAAGGAAAAAAGCCTCTGAATGGAAGATAAATTATTTCTCAGCCTACACTTGTATCTTAGTAGTCTGATTTTTAGCATCGTGTCATCATGCTGCAAGATTAATTGGCATATGTTGGTTTTTGTTTTTAGCCTTTTCCAGTTTTATGCAGGAGCTAGTGCTTCTCCCATAAATCTTGGACTTAACTGTGACAGCTTAGCCTATTATCTGAAACAATTTATTTCCTGTTATTTTGAGATTTCTTTCCTGTTCTTTTGAAATGCAGCAACGTTAGAAACTGCTGTTTATTGTATGCCATATATATTTTGTGTATTTGATACTAATACTGCTGGATTAAAAAAAAGGACTGGATGGCTTAATGCTTATCTGCTAGCACTTTACAGCCTTTTTAGTGGGTGTGCTGGGCTTCAAGTGCTCTGATTGCAGTTTACAGAAACACAGTATCAAATTGACCTCTTCAGATATTATTTTCAGAAATGATATTTTTTCCCCCTCTATTATTGGGGAAGTTGAACAGTAATGTAGGATGTATCATGAACCTTGCTTTGATTTAGTTGGAAAAGTATTGATTGCTTTCCCTTTCGAGAAAAGAAAAAACACTGATACTATAATTGCGTGTCACGTCTGTAGCTGAAAAGAAAAAATACTTGTACCCTGATGCTCTTCTCTATTTCAAAGTATATAATTTCTTCTCATGAAAGATACTTTCTCTCCTTGAAGATTTTGCTTTGCATGTGGTGTACTGCTGCCGTTCTATCTCAAGCTAAACAAATACTAGTTAGTTAAAATAGACTTTAAAGATTCTGACTGTTTATAATCTTCTTATGGAGTCAGTGACCATAATATGTTCAAATTCAGGGATTTTTACCTTGGATTTCCAAGCAGTAAAATAAGATTGTTTACTCCCTGTTCTGAATCTTTTCAAGATATTCAGAGAATTACCTTTTAAGGCTGCACTTCATAAAGCTATTGATGTTTCTTCCTTGACAGCATGTACCCTTACGTGTTTAATGCAAAGATTTCTGGCACATAGATGGTAAAAGGATTTAAAAGACAATTTTTTAAGAAGGTCACTAATGAATACTGAGTTGCCATTTTTAGAGGTGACTATCCCAGCTGGTTTTAAAGCTTGTCCTTTGTCTTTGGAGCAAGTTATTTTACAACAGAACCACTGAAGGTTGAGTCAAGTTTGTTCAGAGCTGTATCCCCTGGAAACGTATTGGCAAGTGTGATTTAGCACTGCTTGTCTTAATCCTGTACATTCCTTTACCACGGCAAGGCTTACACACTCAGTGAGCTTTATTCCATGTTGTACTTTCAGCATTTAAAGTTTGTAAAGCCAAAGGCATTAAAAAGACAATATGAGAAATGAGCTTTTTTCTTTTTCTGTTTTGTAGATACAAACTTCAAAAGTCTCAAAAAGAGCGTATTGCGTAATACGAAACTATAGCTTCTGAAGTATCTTAAGAATCAATCTGAAATGTGAAAAATGTATGAAGTAACAGAACTACTTTCAGCACCATTGGATTCTAGAAGTATTTGGGGCAAGTTCGTGCCAACAGTACGCATACATAAAATTGATGTGCGGATAAGCTTGTTTTAACTTGTTCCACTGACTGCTTCATTTAGGCAAAGGACCTCTTCATGACCAACCTTTCCTCATAAGGGCAAGATTAAAAAGCTTCCAAAATAATGGTAAGTTATTCAGTAGATCTGTAGAGATGAAGAGGACACTAATGTTTTAAAACCCATACAAAGAGTAATGGCTTCAGGCAGTCCTGCTGGCAGGAGGCACTCAAATGATTATAATGACTTCTGTCAATGTAAAATGGGTAGAATACATTTTATGAAGGTCTACTTAGTGCTTTTAAAACAAGTGTAATGTGGCTGGACTCTGACTTATTCGGAGACCTAGATTTCATTTAAGTTAGGCCTGTCCCACACTGGGATGTGATTACATCTACGTCTCCAGCTAAAACCTTGCTTTTTTTTTTTTTTTTCAGGAAGGTGGACTATATATTTCAGTAATTTAGGTATGCTTTCCTGTGGGTAGGGCTCTGCAGGAAACTGAAACTAATTTCAATCCTTAGTGAATTCTGCAACACAAACCTGGATGCTTTTGGGAGATACTAGAGCATAAGTGAGTGTTATCACTTTGTTGTGTTTTATGGTACTTATGCTAGTATTTATGATGGTACTACCATAATAGTATGATATGCTGTCTCAGTAGCTCTGAGAAGTAGGGGAATCACTCCTGTCTACAAAGAGAAAATGAGTCATACAGTCACTTGAGAAATTGCTTGTGATCTACAGTAGATCTTGTGGAGCAGGCTAGATAGTCCTTACATAGTTGTTACGTTACATGAGGGTTGTGGGCCAGGACTACTGCAGCACTGAGGATGTATACAACAATATAAGCAACGCACTATATAACTATAAATGCAGCTGTCCTATTTCTCATGTGTCTGAACCCATAAGCTAGTTTTATTTTCCATCAAATAAAAAAAAAAGGATCAATAAAACGATTATTTTATTGTTTAAAATTCTGAGTTGGTAAAAGGAAATATTCCAAACAGTATTCTTTTCCTGAGACAGAATCTGTACTTCTACAATTGGGACGAAGTGAGCAGAGGAATAATGCCTGTGCCTAACTCATCTAAAAAGTTATTTAAGGTGGTTGGTGTTCGGTGCTTTTTGTGTGTGTATGTGTTATGTTTTTGGTTTTTTTTTTTTTAATCACCAAAGTTTTATTAAATGATTAAAAGTAAAAATAGTTCTGTTGTTACTCCTTTCATGGTAAAACATTATAATTGTTTGAGTACCACCACCCTTCTTCGTTTCTTCCTTATGGCAATACTGAGCACTGCTAGGCTTCGAGAAAGCGGGTCCAGGGAGGAAGAAAGCAGGGAGCCCAGTTTGCTGGGGAATAGGCACTTACAATAGAATCTGTGTGAAAAGCTATTTCATAACATTACAAAGCGTTCCCTCCCCAGATCTTTCAGTCCCAAAACGAAACCATCACATCTTCGCTGTTTGCAGCTGTTGCTCGAATGCCAAAGCATTCTCTAAAGGATGTTTTGTTGCAGGAAATGGGGGTTTCTGCCCATGAACAACTGATTTCTCAGAGTTTCAGTAAATACGCTTTTCTGAGAGAAATTTCCATTTTTATAACTGTTTTCCTTGGCATTTCAGGCCGCCTTCATTTTGGAAAACAGGAAAAGTTGAGAGGTCTTTTAAGGATAGGAACCCCTTTGTTGCAAAATTGCTGTGATGGTGTATAGGGGAAGAGCTTCTGGTTTGTGAATGGAATCTAGAAGAGGTTTTGCAGCAGGTTACTAACCTCTTTAGCACAATCCATGGCCACCTCCTGTGGTCTTGAAGTCTTGACCATTTCAAAAGAACTGCTTCAAAATGTACTACATTGTTTGAAGGGAGGAATCGAATATTATTTTCAGTATCCTTAGTCAGATTTGGAACCTAGAGGTTCTAGACATCGCATTAATGCGTTTCAGATTATTACTGTTATATGCAAGTTTGTCTATTGTTCTACCATCATAATTGTATGTAAATTAGAGGGAAATTAGACTGAGCATCTGGAAATCTCTGTAAAATCCAATTTTCTATATGGGAAGATTTTCCTGAAAAGAAGCATTACTAGAACCTTTAAATTAATGTAATATGCTAACAAATTATCTTGTGGAGTTTCAGAGAGAGCCTACATCAGTTTTCTTCTTTGTTAGTACAAATAACTAAATGCAATTGTATTTCTGTCTTTTGTTGTTGCTTTGAGTTGTCTTATTGGAATGTCAATATGACACATAAGATGAAAGTATAAAGGCTGGTCTAACTCACACTTAAAAAAATTATATTTGCTTGAAGTGGTAGATCCATTTAATCCCTAGAGAGAAAGTAAGCATCTTTGTTTTGAAATGTGTTATGGTTTTGTGTATCAACAGTAGCCTCCGGTTAAGGTTAGCAATTACACTGATACTAACATTATGCTAGCCAGAATCAAGCCTAATCTTTTAAAATCCTTGTTCCACCAAACTGTTGTGTGTCATAATGGCTTATATGCCACTTAACATCCGCTTCCTAATGGAAAAGCTGTTAGAGATTAAATAGTTTAGGATAGGGTGGATTATGTTTTTCTTCAAATAGTTATTCACTCTCTTTGTTTCTATGCTCCTGGTTGGGTGATAAGTTAGAGGAGGCCAAGGAGGAGCAGTGAGAATACATTTATTCTCTGTTTGGAGGTCATTCCATGAAGCTTGATTTATATAAGATGCACAATATGGAACCTGTACCCTATTACAGGTTCCTGAACTTAGAAAATAATTGATCTTTGGAGAGTGAATCAGTAGCTGAGCTATTTCCATGCCTGTAAGTCTGTTAAGTGATCAGTCACCAGTGACAATTTGACAGCAATATCTACATTGATTGCTCCTGCAAAAATGTTATCAATAGTATTAATGAAAGTAATTATTTTGTTTCTGAAATTACTTAATTTCTTGCAGCAGCAAGGGATAGTTATTGGAAGTAATTTCTATGCAGTAACACTTTCTCCAACAGGATCTGGGATGGGGAAATCTGAGCTTGTAATTTTTGTTTTAGAAATAATGTATTTTGACATGGCTCTGTTGTGTCAGTGTTGTGCAACATCAAAGCAGGGGAATCAGTGCTTCTGTGCTGAAATGTCAGCAGGTCAGTGATAGTACATTTCTCTTAATCTTTTAACCATGAGGTAGCTAAAAAAGAGAATCTAATGTTTTTATGACTCAGAAAACTGAATAGTGTCACCTTGTCAAGAGCATTAACTTGCAATACTGTCAGTCCTTTTAAAACTTTTTATGTATTAACAATACTTTTCCTGTTGCAGGCTCCAGCACCCATTAACTTGCAGTTGTAGCTGTGAGGGTTCAGCATATCTGGCAGTTTCAGGTTGGATACAGAAAATGCATAGCACATGATTGGCAATCATGGGTGAAAAATTTTGTTGGCTCTGGGTCATGTAAGAATTCTGCAATAGCTGCAGAGAAAGAATCCAACTGACCAGAACTGCATAACAAATTCATTCTTTTTCATAGTTTTTAATTTGGTGGCAGGAATGGCGGAGACTTGTGACAAAACCATTTTTGGCTGAAAAATTTAAATTCATTGTAACCCAAAATTTTTGTGTAAATGTATCCTTTTGAAATTATAATGAAACGGACCATTGGAAACCGCTTGTTTCCTGCTAACTCAGCATTGGCTTGGCAGTTTCAGCCAGAACTTCTATGACAATTGCTGTGATCCACAGACCCAGGAGGCCTGTGGTCTTTCGTTTTGAGATTTTAGAGCAGGGCCAGGGCTCCCTGTTTCATAGCAGGACCCCACAAACTCTGGGCTCTTGGCTCCTCTGTTTTTACCCTGGCATGCTCAGTGCTTGCAGAAAGCCAGGTGTGTCCAGAAGGCCTGAGAACCACTGCTGACTCTTAGCAATCAAGCCTTGATTGTCATATTGTTCAGAAGTTATTTTGATTTCTTCTCCTGTGGGAAGTTTTGCAATATCTGTATTCTGTTTTTCAGAATTTCTTGCTAGATAAAATTCTCTGTTTCTACTTTTACAAATTCTATCATAAACGAGGCAGGCAACGCATAGGTGCTACACAATGCTGTTGCTCTCAGAGCTGACTTAGTTGAGTAGCATTAATCCCGGCTATTCTAAATTAATTATTTTGCAAGTAGTTTGACTTCCTGAATAGATTCTAAAGCCATATAGTTTAGTACAATCTTATGGACTAGAGTTGTTCCATACCTATCAAATGAGATTATACCATATATAAATTTTTTCAGAGAAAGTAAAACCATTCGTATTTGTGCAGAGACACTCTTTTATCCTAGACTGACATGTTTCTGTAATTTTTTTCTGTGTGTAAGCTGTCCAAACACTCGACTGCTTAGGGCGTCCAGCACCTTCTGCTATTTTAACTTTATTTTGCATTGGGCTCAATGTAGCAGAGTAAACTTTGCTGCTTTGAATATTTTATGTTGTCACTGGAAAAGTCCCAGCTGGAAAGTGCTTATTTAATAGTTTTCATTTGGACTTTTTTTTAATAGAGAGACAGACAACAGTGAAAGTGACCTGATTTGACTAAAGGAAGCAGCTGACAAAAATGATAGCTTTTATGAAGAGTTTTAAGGTTATATGAACATTTTAAAGTTTCTAGACTTTTCAGTACTATAGACGTTAAGAGTCGGGGGGGGGGGGTTTAGCATATGAAGTAATATTTTTTACCTGATGTGTAGCTTCATTTACATGAAAATTTTGTATAGTCTTGTTTTATTCAAGTTTTTACATATGGAAACAGGTGCACAAATGCACAACAATGTAGGAGCCAAATACATATGCCTGACTGTAGAATTCAGGTAGCAAAACTTTCTCTCGAGTGCAATTATTGTTGATTTGAATCAAAATTGCAATGCATCATGACGTGTGTAGACGTAAAGAGCGTTTAATATGTAGGCTCCAGTTGCTTTTTAAAATTATGTAGTATTGTCAGTCTGTTACTTTGCTTCATTATTACGTGTTCCAGAAGTTATAATTCTGTTTGTCACTGTTTTCTTTCAATGTTTTACTGGATATTTTTTAATTTTTTTTTTTGGCAAATTAGAGTTTACTGGTTTCTCCAAAGTGATCATAGAAATGCTTGAATATTAGACCCAGTTATGCATTTTGAAAAAGAGCAAAGAGTCTGATGAAAGTAAAAATGAATGTGCGTGTCCTGAACAAATTTCACTGATGCTTGGTTTGGAAATACCTTTCCTGATGAGCCAACCTTTTGGTTGCTTTTGTTTGGTTTGTGGTGGGTTTTGTTGTTGTCGTTTAAAAGCCTTGCTGACTTCAGTTAAGTCAGTTTGAGAAGAGTTCTAAAAATCAATTGATCTATTTTGTAGAAAGGAATATGTTTTTTCTTTAAATGACTATGGACCTATTTTGTCCACCTAGCAATTCCACATCAGTTTTCATTTCCACATGTAAAACTGAGTGTGTTACACATCTGTACTACAGATGTAACAGAGGTTTTAACCTGGGGGGAAAAAAAATCAGATATTATAAATCTATGAAGAATGCTTATAAAACAGATAGTTTCTCTGGGAACTTTCAGTATACAGTCTGTCTTAGAACTGCTTTTACCTCTACAGCATAGAGCGTCTCCACAGTTAGCAGGCAGGTCTGCAATTTCACAGATATGTGTAGCTTCCAAATGTCTTGTAAGGAAAGCAGTAATTATATAGTAAGTGGAAATGTTAAAGGCTTTTTTTCCTTTGAATTTTATTATACTGTCTATATGATCTGATACCCTACATCAGTGGAAGTGTTACGCTCATTTAGAAAAATGGCTTTTTGTTGAGCTAGCTCTTTAGAGTTTAATAATACTTCAAAGTATGTCTGATCTGTAAAGTCAACCTCAACCCTTGTGCCCTGTTATTTTAAGTACATCTCAAGGAACCCTGAGAGGAAACGAAAGTGTTGAATGCTATTGGCTTTTTTTAAAAAAAAATAGTATAATGAAGCCTTCCTTTTTCTTTAGAACTACTGAACTTTTCTGCTTTATTATTTGCATAGCCTATTGACTTAAACAAACCAACACCCCCCACAAAAAAAAAACCTCACAAAGCAAACTTGCTGCTTTTTATGGAAAAATAACCTGCAGCAGTGGTCCAAACAGGAATTTGTTGTTATTGCTGAGGAGGGTGAGAGCAGCCCTGTTCTGAATGAGACTTCTGTCAGACTCTTCAGGATGAAAGCAAAAAACCCGGTTTTGTTTCTGCAGTACTCTTGTACTGTCCTGTACCACTTTTTCTGTGGCATTACTGAACATTTACAGCCATGTGGCTCCCTGTGCATGAACTGAAGACAACCCATGGGTTTGCCCTGCTGAGTAGTTTTCCAGGTTGTGCAGCAGATTCTAGGTCTGTCATGCTTCCCCCTCACCTCTGCCTGCTGCAGCACCAGTCTCAGCTCTTGCTTCTGCAGATCATTTGCAAACCTTCTCAGCAGATAGAAGCTCATTTGGAAGAAGGGCGGGCAGTCTGTGTGTGTGAAAAGCACAGCATAACGTTTTAACTTGCCTCATTGAAACAAAAAAGTGATTCAGAAGGGCCTGTCTCACATTTGTTGTTTGATACGTTAGTCTTTATGACAAAATTCAAACTGCAGTCTTTTCAGACAGTCTATTTGCTTGGTGTCTGTGACCAGCTGAGATGGTTATCACTATATGTTGACAGCAATTTAGCAGCTGAGATTTTGACTACTGAGAGATTTGGCTTACCTTACAGTGCTGTTTCATTTTACTTCTTGAAGTCAATTTTTAAATTGTCATACAGCTATAGAGGGGTCATGGGCCACTTGGAATCAACGCTGCAGGAAATAAGTCATTTAGCTCAGGTAAACCTTAAACTCCATGGCTTGGAGAAGACATGGAACACCAGTTTTATTTTGCATGGAGGATGTAATGATCTAGTAATCCATGTTGGAGAGGAAGGCAACCGCTTTTCCCAGACACAGGGAAAATACAAAAACTGAAAGACTGCAAGTTCACTTCCCCCTGCTTCTTCACTCTGTCCTGCTCTGAAGATTTCTCTGCTACAGCCATTTGTTGCCTGGCATTCTTTCTCCCAGACATTGTCACCATAGAATCTTTTGCCCTTTGACAGTTTCTGTCTCTCTAAAACCCAGGGGATGTGTTTTTGTAGATGTGACATTTTTGTGTGTTTGTATTCCTTTGCTTGTCAGTGGCTGCAGACACTTCATAACTTGGGCTTGAACTTCTTAACTCAGTCTGGTGATGTTTTAATCTTTAATTTTTGCAGTAGTCTTTATTACAAATGCACACATTGCCAAAGTCATCAGAATTAGAAATACTCTAAAGTATCTAGCAGTATTTTCCACTGTCATTTAAATGAAGGGGCTTACAGCCCTTGTAATTTGCTCCTTGCAAAGATGCCTCAGAAAAATAAATAATTTCCGTTATGCAGGACCAAGTAATTTCAAATTGCACTGTAGATTTTTTTTTTTAAGGTAAAAACCTCTAGATTGTGTAATCCTAGTGAGGATTACACAGCTTGTTAATTATTGAAACCATTTATTTTTTCTAAGTTATTGAAAGTGGATAACTTTTTATTACTTACTGTCTTCCTCTGCTTTGCAGAAGGAAATCTGTTTCCATATATTAGAAGCTTCAAAAAAGATGACAGTGCTATTACACTGTTTGTGTAACAGATAACTATGGTTATCTTTTACTTGGTGATGGGTTACTATGCTGTGATTGCTGTACTTGGCCCCCTGTACTCAGCGCTGGCAAGGCTGCACTTTGGTTACTGTGTTCAGTTTTGGGCCCCTCACTACAAGAAAGACCTTGAGGTGCTGGAGCGTGTCCAGAGAAGGGCAACGAAGGTGCTGAAGGGTCTGGAGCACAAGTCGTTTGGGGAGCAGCTGAGGGAGCTGGGGTTGTTTAACCTGGAGAAAAGGTGGCTGAGGGGAGACCTTATCGCCCTCTACAACTACCTGAAAGGAGGTTCACTCTCCAATTTAGTATGGGGCAGGTTTCCATTAAAGAAAGCAGGTATTCAGTTTGCACAGTCCATGTGACATATACATATTTTGTAATTTACTGCTAAAGTGTGAATTGGAACCAATCTGCAGGTTACTTTTTCCTGGGAACTGGGCTCAGGCTGTTAGATTTGTTTCACATAATCTGTCAAATATACTGGAGGGCAATCCTATAATTTAGGATGTGTTTTAACTAGCTACCTAGATATGAAAAGGTTTATATGCCATCATCCTCTTGAGCCATGTGGCTCTTTTTGAAGCATTATCTTTAGTAAGCCTACCCAGATGAAGTTTAGCCAGGTAAGTTGATAGGTACTGTCAGCTAGATCTAAACAATGGAAAAGATTAAAATTGCACTAACAGGATAAAATATGGTTAGCAATGTGTCTTCCCTTTTATTTCTGGGTCAGATCAATTCTATGCTAACAGCAAATGAAGACTGATTTAAATAATAATTTAGTAGTTGTTATTTCAGCAGCGCTGGAGATTTGCTTGGCTTTCTGTGCATTACTGAAGTCAGCCTGCCTTCTAGCAGATAGGCACTAGAGCAGTTTTGGTTAGTGATGCCTCTGTGCTTTATAGAGATACAGAAAATAGGCAATGGAAAAAGGTAAAATTATTTCATTTTGGTAAGTCTACACTACTACTATTAGAATAGAATGAAAGTAGTTTGAATGTAAACTGTTCCCTTACAAACTTGCTATCTGTCTCGGACTGAAATCTGACAGGAGAAGAGCCTAATTGATATATAAGCAAATCTGAACCAAAGAGTGAAATCCACAAAAATACTCTAACACTGTCTTTTCACTCCTGCTGTTATATCAATGCACTATTTCCTCAAAACACTTCAATTTTTATTTAGCCTGGAACTAAGTTTAATAATTTCCCTCAAATAGTAGGGGGTTGGTTGTTCTGTGCAAGTAATGCCATAGTATTTCCATTTAGTTTTCCTGGCAGTTTTGTAACTAGAGAGCCAAGGTATTCTTGTGACATTTATAATCAACAAGAATTCAGATATGCTTTAGGGCACTGTTGGTTTTTTTCTCACCCTCCCTCCCCAGTAAAGGGAGGTATGTTTTTCTTCACTACATTTTCTGTGATTTTTGGAAGAGAAGGAACAATAATGTTTGAGAAACAGCACTGTACTTGGTTTCTCAGTGGGAGGCACTGTTTGAAAAAAATGAAGTAGGTTACAGCAATGACAGTTATCTTCTTATTGATGGATGAGAAGCATTTATTCCACTGATCACTCCTATCTATGTAGAAAATCATGTAAGGCCTTTGTAATGTTCAGCGCATGTCTTCATCCAACAAGTGAGGTATTTCTTCCTTCTGTCAAATTATTTTGGCTTGAGTGTAGCTGATCAGACTTCTCTGGGACTACAGCTGCATGACAGTTGCTGTAGTTAGATATATGTTGCTCATGGAAAGGAAGCTTCTGTCAGACTTGGAAGAGAAAAAATTCTGGCAGTAATAGTACCATACAGTTCAGGAACAATGGTGCTGGAGTAACAGAAGAGTAGTTTAAAAAAAATTTCATTTTCACCAGGAATACTATGAAGGAAAAAATTTTCTTTCCACCCACCAAGTGTTGCATCATGGTAGCACAGAGTTTGTCAGCACAGCAATAAAATGTTCATGTAATCCTACTCATAACTATTGTCATGTCAAGAAATGCCGATGACACTTGCGACATAGCCTTATAAAGCCGTTACAGGATGGTAGTAGTGAAGTCATCCAAAGCAGATATTTGTGTAGGTACGCTTGCAAATTTGTTTAATTAACTCATTCATTAAACTTAGAGATAAACAGAAGTAGTCACCCCATTGGTAATTTAAATTTTTTAACTGGTTTTTTTTTTGGAGTTCCCATTATAATTTTTTGTTGGCAGTATGGTGGGTTATAGTATGAATTCAAGTGTTCTAGAAGGCAGGGTTTCTAGAGTAACTAAAAGTTGGTTTGGGTTTTTTATTTATTTTGTGGTTTGTTTGGGTTTTTTTTAATTTGCTTTAGCTGATAGTAATTCTTTCAGAGCCATTAATGCTTTTAAGGCAAAACCCCAGACTGTTTCCTCAACCACATATTTCTTGAGCTCAATCATTGTGTCTCTGTTCTCTCATAGACTTTTGTTCTGCCCAGGTCTGGTTAGATACTGAATAATACAAGTCATTGGATAATAAAGCCACTTCCACTGTCTTCAGCTAAATTCTCAACAGTATAAGTGTTTATGATTTGAATCTCCCATTTCTTCTTCTTTTGAGTGTGATGCTTTTCAATCCTTTCCTTTCCCCCTTCCACCACCTCCTTTCTTCTTCTCTCCTTTCTTCTTAGTAGGATTTTGGCAGAGCGTTGTCAGAGCTCTAGAAGATTCAGCTTGCTCGGATTGAGGTTACAGATCAAATGTATGAATCAGATACTTAAAAGCAGGCATGATATGCTCCAGGATGATGCCTAGGGCATCACAGGAAGACATGACAAGTCTGAGAGGCATTTTGCGAGTGGAGGATCATTAGCTGCTGTTCTCTAGCCATTGGACTGTCTCCTTGCTAGTTGTCTTCCACCCTGTAGTGCAGGTTTGTCTTCTTTTCTCACCAGGAACACCAGCAGAGATATGGTCTTGTTTCAGGAAATAATTTCAGACATCATTTCATCTAATCCCAACTTCTTCTCTGTGCCCCAAGATGGTACTGTGATGACTGTTAACTGGAGTAAGGTGGAAAGGGGAAAAATCTCCAGAATGGATCTTGCACAACTAGAGAGAAAAAGAATCTGATAGATATGTTCTTAATTCCCAGTGTTTCATATGCTTTGATATTTGTTTCTTCCTTTGTAGGCATTTTAAAGCAAAGAAGATGAGAGCTAAGTTAGTGGTAGTTGCTAAAACTAGAGGAAAAACTAGCAGTAGCTTGATGAAAAACTCCCAAATCACAGTTAACTATTGATTATGATAGAAGCAGTTTAAGTGAAGATTTAATCTGTTACTTGGGGTGAATACATATTGTTGTCACCAACAAAGAACCCAAAAGAGGAAATGGCTAAAAAGAAGGAATGACAACACTGAATAGGTTCCAATATTTTAAATCCACCTGTCTATATCACAGCTACTCATGCGAGGACTGATCAATAATGCACAGATTTCAGCTTGTTTTATCTCAAGTTTGATGCCAAACTAGCAAAGAACTACCTGGAAATATGTTGTTCTTGCTCCTCTTATCTTTTTTTTTTTTTTTTTTCCTTCTTACTTCATTGAAAATTTTGACCAAAATGAAGACGTTACTTACCCAACGGACTGTACCTGCAGCATGTTGCTCTACAGCAACAACATGTCTCGGGTAGGAGGCTGGAAGCTGTTTTGGAAATAAATGACACCAATTCCTCCCCAAATTAATCCTACATTGAAATAAACTAAACTGTGGTACTTAGGCAATAATTCTAATGAATTTAGAATTTTCGGTCATTTCCATAAGTTAAATAAATTCAAAGCATGTAATTATTTAATTTGCATAATTATACGAAATTCTCCTTATTTGAGCTCAAGTCTCTTGAATGTTACTGGAGTTGCATTTACAGTGTGCTAAGTGAGATTAGAACTGAGTCCTGCATGTTTGCTTTGATACAGTGTGGAGCAAAATTCTCCAGCAAAGCCTTTGACTTCCATGTGTGTCAGTGCTGAAACCTTGCAGGAAAAATGCACTATTTATATGCTAGCAAAAGCTTTATCTCTAGAGCTTGTACTTTTGGAATGTTTGTGACATCAGACAAAAGGAGCGAGGTGCTACGTATCATTAAGCGTTCTGGAAGAAAATTTAATTGATGCTGTATTAAAAACTTAGCTGCTAAAACCCTTCAAGAAATGATGTTGGTCTAGAACATTTCCTGAATTATCTAAAGGCTTTGAGAAGTACTTAAATTTCCCTTGTCTGTTTTAAGACCGAAGGTTAAAAAACCTGGCTTTTAAATAGTTGTCGTATAGTATACTACTAATGAGGCAGGGAAATGTTTTATATTTTTGTAAGATTATGTCTGATGATTTAAAAAGAAAAATAATAAAGTGTTTTAAATAGAAATGTATTTTTTCTTCCTTAGATATTAAAAAGTGTTGCCCACCAAGGACATTTTTGGTATAATCTGTTAAGTAAATCATGTGCCCTTCTGTTAGCATGTAAGTAACATAGCCAACCAATTACAATGCCAGCAGAATTTTAAAATTATATTAAATGACTGTCTTAGCATTAGAGCAAAATCTTTACCCCTATTTCCTCTGGAATATTTTATAAAATAAATAATAAACAATTTAAGTACTAAATGTATGTTACTTGTGGGCAAAGCAGTAAGTTTTACTTTGCCTATACGATGTTGCTTTGTGATCTGCTAGTGTCCTTCAGAGATCTCTTTGGTAAAAAAGTTACTTAGTGAGGCATGAAAGAATGTTAAATGCATGAAAGTAGAAGAAACAGTTATGCTTTCTATTTGTAAAATATAGGTACATTGGATTATACCCCCCATCAGGTGGATGGTATGTAAACATTATAGCAATCTCTGCATTGTCTTTGATGTATTAGGCTTTCTTCAATAAGAAGAATATGATTTATCTTCCAGAGTGGCACTATGCAAAGCTGTGGTGGCTTACAGTAGGAGGGGCCGAAGGCAGTAATGATGCTTTGCTCCTTTTGTATCATAAATTAATCTCAGGAGCATTCCCTCAGATGTGGAAGATTTTACAAATCCCTAGTAAAAAGAAGTACCTCCTAATAGGAAGTTCCTCAGATCTGAGAATGAACTCCAAATACATGCTTGTGTGTTTTCTTGGTGGATCCTGTTTCTAGATGTATACTGATTCATGCCTATAGGGAGTCTATGTCCCTAAACCAGGACTTTGGCTGTTACTGGGAGGTTAGACACCTATACATAAAAAATAAAATTGCTCAGGTTGTATGCTTAGCACAGTGGGGCTTTAGTTCATTTTTGGATCCAGCCTCTAGCTTGCACTTTTCATAGCTTTAGTAGCTTTTCTCTTGGATGGATAAAAACTTTGAGGGTTAGAAGAAGAAGGGTTAACTTTCTGAGGAAATATTACAGGCACATGCCCTAATTGGAGATGCTATTATGAGAGTAAGGCTGAACTGTGATGAATTAGGTAATTCCCTCTCACATGAGAAGAGGAATGAATTCTTAATAGCTGAGAAGGCAACCTTATTTAACAGGCAGAGCGAAAATGGTCTCCTGAAAGGGCACTGTCACAGAGTCCCCTGGCTTGTCAAACTGTTTTCTGGAGATGGGAAGCAGGTTTCAGTCTGACTGAGAAGCCTTTTATGAACTTAACCATATCTGAGAAAGCTGAACCATGGCAGTTCATCCTACTTGTGACTAGTTCTCTGACCTTTACTTACTTTTAAAAGACAAATCATTATTGATCCATCAGAATGCTGCTTAGAAATTATTTGATGTACTTCTAATAAGAACTTCTCACAAGTAGACATTTTGCATTGATTTATAAACAGTTGCAGACAACATGAACCTGCACACATCTAACCTACGTAATTAGCAATGGAGAAGACTGTTGAAGGTGTGATTTAAAGTGCTGGGTATAGGGAGAAATAATTACTGCTGTGTTTCTCCTCAGGAAAGTGGTCTGCAAAGAGAAGTTACCACTTTTGTAAATGTTTTGATGTATTTTGTTATTGGAACAAGCTATCGTATTTGCCCTGGGAGGTAATACAGATGTGGTAGAAAAGCTGGAGGGGAAAGGACAGAAAAAGCTTTTAAAAGCTGATTGTGTGCCTTGTTTTTGTATTACTTGGGGTGAAAAGCAAGCCTTTTCTTTGTCATTTTGTAGGGAGAAATTAGTCTGGGGAGAATGGCAAGTAAGGGTGAGAGTCAGGAAAAATCTTTTGCCTCTATTGGCTTTTGCATTTCTCTTTTGCCTTATGGCACTCTGTCCTAGCCCTTCAAAAAATCATGTTTATTTTTATCCCTATCTGGGACTCCCTATGCAAAGCTTTGCAGAGTAAAGCTGGTGTCTTGTGCTTAATGGGTCCTTGCTCTTGTATTCCTTCTTTTGATTACTCTATAGCAAGTGCATCTTCTTTGTCTTATGCATGGTTTGTACATTTTTAGGTGCTGACACAGTATAATTAAAATTGAAGAAAGTAGGGAAGGCATTTAGAAACAGTAATTACTGGTATGTCAGTAACAAAATTAGTGGGAAGTGAGTATGAAAAGAGAAATCATCCTTCTGTGAACAGCTTAGTAGATCTGTCCCTGCCTGTGGGCTTAAAATGTTATGTTTGAGTTGCAGGACCACAGATGTACCTGTAGCTGCCACTAATGATAAAAATTCTCTTAATCTCAGTAAGGGAATTAGCTGTCCTTTCCTTTTGCATATTAAATACTCATTAATTAATTGATCACACATTGATGTGCTGGTGCTTATCGTACAAGTCCACAGTGTGGGTGGTTGCAGTGCAAGAGGTGCGGGCCATGAAAGCATCTGCAGAAGGTCTGCTTCTAGGCTGCCAGAGAAATAGCCCTCTAGCTCTGCTGAATATGTATGAGCCTCACTTGCTTTTTACTCTTAAGCCTGCAGGGCTGTTTGAACATTTTGGCGAAACTTGGTTTTCCAGGATCAAAGAAACACGAGCCAAAACTTAACTCTGCTCTAGATGCTGGTCCTGTAGGGTTGAAAGGAAAACAAATAATACTCTGTTTGCTTTCAGGGTCTATAAACCTGTTTCTAGTAGACCGATTTCAAAACCAGTTTCTAGTCAAGTAATATAGGAAAATAAGTGATAAGGGAAAGGAGGGGTAATTTTTGTTTTGTTTTTTAATGGAAGATGTTTTGTATTGTCTACTTGGTTTTCTTTCATACACTTTTTTGTTTATGTTGAGCTGGTTTGATCTCTGCCAAGTGTGTTAAGATAAGCATCTGAAGCTAGTTACTGTACTCAATAGTTTACGAAAGCTAGTACATAATAAATACCTGGAAACAAGTATTTGCATTGAATAGAGATGGGTATGAGTTGCAGAAAGATCTCATAATGCCAACTGCATATGGAGTACATATTTTGAGTTGGTCTGATGCAAAGACTAGAGTCCACTGTAAACTTTGAGTCCTACTCCAGGCTTTGATCCCATTTTTCTAAGCTCAGAGTAATTTGGATACTTTTTCCCTCACCCTGATTCCTTGCTCTGATCATTCGTTTTTTAATGATATCCCTTTGGACAATCAAATCTTCGTAACTTAAAAATTACTATTCTGATTTCAAAACCACTTTGAGACTACAGTCCAGTCATTGAAGGTTGTTATGAGCAGTCCTACACAAGTGCAGTTCAGACTTTTAAAGAGGTCTCACTTGTTGAGTCATTCACTGCAGCATGAAGACTTTGCTTGAGAAAGAGAACGGAATTGCTGCTTTATAAGCTCTCAGCCCTGCCTGAGACTAAGTTCTCTTTTTCTGTCATACACTAGAATAATGTAAGATCACTTTTGACCTACCGATTTAAATTTTGTCTTGCAACTATTAACCTTCTTCCTTGTTATTTTACACATTTATTTATTTATTAGTAAGGTTTTGTCTAGGGATGTGCTTTTCAGTATTTTGGGGTTTTTAATATTTTGAAGGCACGCAAATTTTGAAAGTTATAACTTGTGACTATGGCAAACTTCAGTGGATAGTAGCAATGATAGTACCTATAAGCAGTGTTTTCTTTTCTGACAAAAATAATAAAAAATTGGTTTACTATTTTCACACTGAGCTTCTACTTCCAGCAAAAGGGATGGTGATACTGGAGTCAGTCTGCATGTGTTGTTTCTTTGGTGCAAGTAGTCTGTTGTGTTTTGAAGGAGCCCAGCTTTCCAACTAGCATTGGGGGCTAATGTTTAAATGTACGTTTAGGTTTAAAAAAAGCTTTATAAAGAGAGAAGATAAGATGCTATACAAAAACTATGTGCTTTGATTTTTGAAGTCCACACAGACCCTGACTGCCACAAATCTCACGCAGCAGAGTGAGTCAAACACGTGTTTCTTGGGAGCAACTCACCAGATGGGTTAGCGGCACTCTGAAGACCAAGTGCCGCTATGTACAAATAAATTGCAATTCAAATTCTGATTGTCTGAAATCGATTTGAAGAGAACACTGAAAATGTTTCAAAACCTGAGAAATATCTGATCAGCATAATAAAATCTTGGGAGCTGCAGTTCACCTTGCCTGTTTCTGCTGTTGGAACCTGAGTTGATATGAACTTCGTTTGCACTGAATGACCCAAGGGGAAATAATTGGCTTCTGACCCTGAAATGAGTTTTGCATGGGCTTATTACTGCTTAGACAGATGGGATATATTAGAGTTGCCATTTCTTGTTTCATTGTAGTGATAAATGGCAACTTTTTTAATGTTTATGTTTGTGAAGCACTATTACGCTTCAGTGAGATTTGCAAGCTGCCATTGAAATGAACAAAGACATACAAATGATTTTTAAAGCTGAAAGAAGATTTTAACAATATTCAGTTTGGATTATTTAAGATAGTGTTCAATTTTGCCATTTCCCTTCACTGTTCAGCTGCTTTTCCCATAAGCTTGCACTACTGCTTTTTCTTTTGGGTGTGTGCAAACCACATAGGCTTTGCATGCGTTTCTCTGTGTGTGAGGGCAGGGAGTATCTAAGCATCAGGGAAGCAACAGGGTGGTTTTGTTGGGGATTTTTTGTTGTTGCTTTGTTTTGATTTTTTTAAAAAGCTGGCTGTCCGGTGATACATGTAAGTGTTAGTATTCCAATAGGAATTCTACCATCAGATATGGCTCTGAGATTTCCAGTGGCGGCTTCTTCCCTTAGCCTTCTCCTCCACTACCTAATGAATTTCTCTTACACAGTTCTTGCATTTAGTGACAAGATTTCTAAATACACTGATTATCTGGCAACTCCTGTTCTTGGCAATGGGACTTGAAAATTTGATTGCTTCGTTGTGGTGCTGAGCACTTCTGAGTATCTGACTCACAGCGGGTTGCAAGGCACCCAGGAGAACTTGCGTCTGATCTGGACCTCCCCAC
Organism: Cariama cristata; assembly: GCF_000690535.1. Lineage (NCBI taxonomy): Eukaryota > Metazoa > Chordata > Aves > Cariamiformes > Cariamidae > Cariama > Cariama cristata. The sequence continues at coordinate 66,262 of NW_009593884.1, forward strand.
TGGCACATCATGTGTTCTGTGGTTTTGATTTAAACCTCTTTTCTGTGAAGTTAAAGGTGTGGCAGGATCAATAACTTGAGTAAAACAGTTCATAAAGATGAAGGATATTGATCTGCGTCCTATAGAATAATAAATTACTGGCTTTCAGAACAGTTTGCTGCTCTGTGAATCACCTGCTCCATCTTCATGTACAGTGTTAAAGTTTTGATACCTTAACATGATAAATGCTGGTATTTTTGTTAGTTTCTTATCCCAAATCTAAATGTCTAGGGAAGTCAGGCTATTCATTTCTATACGCTCTGTTAGTGGACAGTTCCTGTCATAAATACCAGGTGTTGAGGAAAATGCTTCATACAGATGTGATGTACTGCTCTTCGACTGAAAGACTTTCACATTCTGTTCACCTGTCATATCTCATATGTTAAGCTGGGGTAAAAACCTGTTTTGGTTTGGTTTTGCTATCTTATGTTTACATTGACTTAAAAATGCAATGTATAGTAATGAAAGATAAAATGCACCTTCAGATGCTACAGAAAAACACTCTGAAAAGGAAACTTTTATTATTATGTTGCACAAATTAGAAACATGGAGTGTAATGGAGCAGTTTTCATTTTAAAGAAAAAAAAGGGAATCCTTTTTTCACTTATAAGGGAAAATGTCTGTTTCATACAGAATATTCCTTTGCAACAGGATCCTGGTTATGGGATATTACAAAAAAAAAAAAAAATGTATTTTCCTTTTGGCATCAATGGGTATGGGTCACTTTGAAAATCCCTGAAAACTTTTTATTTTGTTAGTTTATGGGGAATAAAGACAAGTAAATGAAAAGATGAAGACAAAGGCTACTGTAAAGCTTGTTACTGATTTGAAATGGTCAGTCCAAGACAGTTAAAAATGGACTTACTTAAAAAAACAAAACAACCCCCTTCTCCCCTGCTCCTCCAAAAATTGACCTCTTTGTGCTGACTGAAGTAGACAGCTGGAATCTCAAGTAGTGAGAGTAGTAAGTGACGGTAGGGAATGTAATAAGAGAACATGTCCACTACTTGGCTAAATATGTAAGTAAATAAAATGTGAGTAGAGAAATTTTAAGTAAAATTAATGCATCCTTGTGTTGAAATGTGGAATATTTTGTTACGTATGACTTGGGTGGGAAATTTTGTATGCTCTTTTGGCCTGTGGAAACAAGACTGTTGAAGAAGTATACCTTTTTATGTTAGAATACCTGGGTCTTTGTTAACTGCTTGACTCCATAAACTCATGTTGGAGATTTATCTAGATACAAGAGCCATCTGTCCTCAGTAGGAAAGTAATCAAACTGTCTTAAATTAATGCTTTGAGTACAGTGGTTGAATGGACAATGATTAGCTCAGTCCCCTATGGATGGAAAGCTTTATGACTTTTTGTATGCTGGTAATAAATCCAGCCTTTTTAATAAGTATATATTTACTGTGCCACCGGTAGCACTATAAATGTATCAAATAGTAAATATAATGTGCTATTCATATGAGAAATATTTGGAGGAATGTATTTCTTTGAGTCTTTGGCACTTAACACAATATAGGGGAACTGTTTGGAGGTAAGCTTTTACTGTTGAGAGAAAATGTAATTATAAAAGTCTGCTAAGATTGAAAATGTTACAAATTTTGTTGCTTTTTGCCATGGCAATTTGTACTTATGGTTTTCTTTTAAACAGCTTGAACCATTTTGCACTTTTCTGGTTGGTGGGGTTTTTTTTTTGGTTTTTTTTTTTTGTTGTTGTTTTGTTTTTTTTTTAAGTTATAGCTCAAAACCACACACAGATAAATCAAGATGTTTAACCTATTCTTTCCTTTTGTTTGAAAATGCTTTTTATTTTTTAGGACAAACTTTTGCCCAAGCTCAGCTGTTGAGGTCAAAGTCTGTTCTGTTTCTAAGAAGAAAAATGTACAACAATGGGAGAAAAGTGGAAAAAATAAATAAAAAAAACACCAAACAAAACAGGCAAAAGCCGTTTCTGTGGTGCCTGCAGCTCAGCTGCTGAAGGGCTGTGGGCAAAGCACATGGCACATGACCTAGCTGCTGAACTTTGATTTTTCCCGACCCCCCTCTTTTGACTGAGGACTTGGTTCTTGAATGTTGTCTTTTGTTTGGCTGGTCTGTGGAAGCAGCATCGCCAGCAGTAAGCTGCTCTTGGGCAGGTTTTAGTCTGCAAAAGTGGTCATAGCTAAGGATCATGAATAGCAATGTTTCCCAGTTACCAGATGTAAATTAGAATGGAGTTACAGAAAAGTAAGTCACTTTTGATGGAAGTAAAGAAAGGCTTTGCATTGCTTTTCAGTTGTAGTTTCTAGTGGTGTTAGAGCTATTTGCTGCTTGAAAAAGCAGCTATTCAGATTTTTTTTTATAACTCTATTAGAAGCTGGAGAAATGGCTTTTGTGGTACTGTCGTAGAGGTCCAAAGAGTCATCTTCAGTTCAAGCAGTAAATAAAGCCAGACTGCAAAACAAAACATTGCTTATGTTGCATGTTGTATGTACTAGAAGTACCTGTGAGTAGAGCTTTTTTCATGGTTCATTGACTGAAGACATGGTGACAGCAATGGGTAAAGGCTTTGAATGTTATCTGGAGGGATCCATGGGGGAAGACCTGGAATAATAATTATGCCAGTACGTATAAGTAACAGGTAATACCTAGTAATGCCAACCTAAGCAGTGTTTGTATTGGTTCTAGTCTGTTTTGTGGACGACTATTGGTTACAGGGTTTTTTACTTGCTGAAAGACTGATACATTTCTCCCTTTGCAAACCGTTACTGAAAAGTAGTGCCAATATTTTGCCAACTTTTATTTGTTGGCTCACTTCTCCTTGTTGAAAGGAATAGTAATCATGATTTATATTGCTCTTCAGCTTCATTAGTTTGGCATGTGGGTGCTCGTTGTGCAAAGTTAAGTATTTGGCATCAACTGGAATTGACATAATCTTGAAGCATTTTCATCATATAATCATCACTGATGTAGTAAACGTTTCCAAGCATTCTGTGCAAGACTTTGTAAGATTCTCATGCACTTGCCTTGGCCATATTTGTGCATGCTGAAGCCACTGAGGATCTAGATGTTGATGATCTCAAATGAGGGTCAAAAATCTCACAAAAATTTAATACATCACTTACAATTAATTACATCTCACACAATTTAATACATCTACATTTATTCTGTGACTGACACATTTTACAAAAAAGTTATTTAAGCCCTCCAAAACACTTTATGGATAGTATTTTTGCATGTATTTGCATTTAATATGTCTAATCTCTGGTACAACTGAATTCATGTTACATTGTCTTTAGTTGATGGCAGTGATTTTATTCCCTTGGATCCCCCTTCCATCTTCCCTCATCAAAAGGCACATATTATCAGAAAAAGGAGATAAATATAATTCAGTACATATAACCTTTAAAACAGTGTTATTTTATGTCTGTATTTCCTCAAGTATTTGTTCACATGCTTAGAAGTTATCTTGAACAATCAGTTTATTCTAACTACATACTCTAAACTAGTGTTGTTTCCCCTGAGCAGAAACAGTAAAACCAAAAATCTCTAATTCATAATAAGGGATTTTATTTTTTTTTAAACTGAGAAATTTTACAGAGGTTAGCAAAACCCCTTGTCACAGAAGATTTCAGCTGAAATGTATTCTAATAGTTGTGAAAATACTGGTGACTAAAGAGTATCTTCAGGTAGGTAATTATCAGGAAGCTAAGCTAGCATGATCATCCTTAATGCTACTACCCTGAGCAATAATCTTGATTTTGCTTGTTCAGCTGTCCTTTTGCAATATAGTAACTTCTATCAGACTGCATTTCCTATTTGCATATGCTCCTTGATCCTCCCCATAAAACTTCCAACCACTGAGGGGAAGCAGCAGAGTCAGCCTAGTTTTGGGAACATGTGAGGAACACACCTAACTGAGACCATGATGTGTTTTCAGGGCAGGGTAAACAGGAGATGGAACGGGAGACTTCATCAAAGGCGCTGTAGCCAGCTCTGCTCGGAGATCCTATAGATAAGCGGGCTAGAAGCAATGCCGTTAGTCGCAAAATGCTTTCTGTGACAGATGATGAGTCCCCAGAGGGAGATCCTGCCAGCGCCATGTTGCTGTAGGAAGAGGTGCGACGTCACGTTGAGGCCTGGCCAGGAGGAGCCAGTTTATCAAGGCAGAATTTTTCTGGATCTGTGCGTGGGTGGCTTCCTGCTGGAGCCTGAGGAGCTGTCAACGTTCCCTTTTTGTGACAATAGGGTGGGGGAAAGCTATGCAGGAGAAGTCTTGAAGAGCTAAGAAATGTTTTAAAATACTTTTCCTTCATGCTTCGCTGAAAGACCATTGTTTTACCTTTAATAGAAGAGAGATTATAATCACCTGGTTTTTAAAAAGAGCATTTGGTGTTGTGGTTCAGTGAATTCTTCTATGAAGAGCTTGCAGGCAGTAGTCCTAGGCACGTTAAAATACTGGTAGCGAAACAATATTCCTCCAATGCAGGGAATAGTCCTAGGCATGTTAAAATACTGGTAGAAAAACAATATTCCTCCAAACAGCTCTTGTAAGCATTCTTTCAAAAGTCCAGCCACAGACCATAAAAGGAATAGTTTAGGAATAGAGTTAACTGTTAGCCACAAGAAAAAATTTCACTGGCATCTCATTGTTATATTTTAATTGATAAAATGGCCTGTTGTCTGCTTTGTAATCAAAAGAATTAATCTTGAACCACTTCTATATGTGCTATGAAAATAATTTCTGTATTTTAGTTAATCGGGGAAAATTTAATTGATTGCTGCTTGCAAGTCATAGGCATTAATAAACGGGCAAAGCATAACATGTCTTGCATAAAAAGCCAACAGATTAATTTACAGAGAAATCTGTGTAAGATGCTTCTAGCCATACATAATGTCTTAGTATGTGGATGTACAGAGTTTTTGCAAATTGTCGTTACAGTCCCATCGTTATTCACGTACACCAAAACTACCTTGTTTATTATTGTATTTGTTACTGAGAAAACAGCTGCTGTAAAGAAACTGTCCAGGTTGCAAGATCAGAGGAAGGATTCAGAAATATCTAATCTTTGGCAAATTTTTGTATCTTTCTACAATAGTAAATCCCCACTTTATCAGGATTTATAATCCTGTTCCTTGTAAGAATTGTTGCTTTAAATTAGACTAGAAATAACGTGAGAATAATTTTGCCTGTGCTACTTTGGAACTTCATTAGGCAGTTTTCAGTCTGCCCTGACCAAATTTTTTTGTGGTGACATCAAGATATAAAAACGAACGGAAGGAAAGGAAAAAGAAAAGGAAAGATGATCACATCTAAGTGTTGTGCTTCTAGTTGGGGATGGAGATGATTCGTCAGGCTTATTTCGTTTTATCTGCACTGTTTTTCTGATCTGTATGAGAAAACTCTGAAACTGTTTCTTTAGAAATGGAGAAAACAACAACTATAAACAAAAAATGTTAAGGGAGGTGGTTAAATTCTAGTAACTCCAGGAAGTCTTAATTGAGATTGTTGTTAAAGACAGATAGTTCTCTGCCTCATAGGCTTTGCCTGTAATATTTGTTTACCTTCCTGTAAGTATATATCCACTTATAAACTCCATGCCAGGATTCTTGTTAATAATCGACTAAATGTGCTGCAGAAGCAATGCTTGTTCCCTTCGAAGAGGGGAAATTCTTTTTTCTCCTTGAACTTGAAGGGTCAAAATCAGCCAACACACAATGGAAAGCTATATTGGAGCTACATTTGTGTATGACAGTTACTATCTTTGTAACATGGAATAGAATGATAATACTCCTTTGGCTGGCAGAATGCATTATCTACAGATCACTGTGATGAAATTGGGATATATCTGTGTGTTTCATTTCTCCATCCTTTCATTTCTGAAAGAGTTCTAACATATCAGCAGTCCCTAATGTTCAGTGTTTCATGATGCCTATGGACAACTATTTAGTTTTTTGGGTTTTTTTTTTACTTCTCTAAGAGTGGTATGTGGTATTGGGACTAGAGTGGCAATATACCTTGCAATAGTTAAAGCTGTAGCATGTGTAATTAATAACAATTAGTAATGAATAATTATGTGTACAGTTACTGTAGGTGATGGGAAAACCAGCTATGACAACTACATTGAACTTAGTTTAAGAAACTGCTGGAAGGCATCTTTGCATAAATAATCTTTCTTGGAAATGTTGTCACCATACTTTTCTGGTGCTTTGGAAGACCTTAACAGAGAAAATAAATTAATTTGCAGTAAAACTTTGTCAGAAACACAGTTTAACCACAGTTCGGTGGACAGGGAGGTGGAAATCCTTTCTTAAATCCAGGATGTTTGGGTGCACCTAATGGCTGCTCAGATTACTTTCTAGGAGCTCTTTTAATCACTCCTTCAGTGATCCTAAAGTTTTGGTCCAGGCAGGCATCTTAATTTGATGAATAAACCTACTATGAAAATCCCCCATTATATCTACAATGCAAGTGGGATGCTAAGTAGAGATAGCTGAGCTATCTCCAGAACTGGCAATAATACAGTTTTGTGGAGTATAAATTATTCTGAAACAGCACTACACAAGCGGTTTTGTGCTTTAACTGGGACTTGAGCTCAGATCTTCCCATAGTGCTGCGCTGTGCCCAGCAGACAGGGACTTGTACCCTATTCCTCAAACAACGTATGTATGAATAAAATAAAAAGAAGGTGTGTTAAAGCATTGTGTGAAATGGTGGGGGTGCTTCTGGCTTTCTAAATTCACAGTAAGATGCTTACCATTAGGATCTGCCTGCCTGGCAAACTCCTGTAATTTTAAGTGTTTTACAGCTTTTATAGCTCTTTTCTGTGAGGAGATCTTTAGCTGAGCTGCAGGTTATCCCTTGGCAGGCCTTGACTATGGATATGACCTTTCTACAGCAGGATGCATGCTCCACTAGCCAGCAAAACTAAATGAGAACAGAATTATAGCCCTTTTTCTTTTGAGGGTTGACTTAAAGTGTATGCACAGTTTTCTCTAGTGGTTGAGGGAGATTCTCGCAAATGGAATGAAGTTATTTTTCCCATGCATATCAGCTGAGTGTCTTCCCAGTGATGTTCAGGCAAAAAGGAAGCAGAAGGAAGCACAAAAAAAGAGAATTCTTGTAATCCTTTAATATTTGAAGAAGTAGTAGCACGATAAAAATTCACTGATAGCATAGCCCATCCTATGATGTAGTCAGAATCACAGATGTCCTTGTGAACATCTGGTATAACAGCAAGCAGAGCAGTAGATTAAACCTATTTTCTTTGCATTACTAAAAAGGTTAACAGTCTTGCTAGACAGTTTGGTGGGTTTAATATTAAGGTTGATTCATCTTTCTTACATGAAGGCTTGCAGTACTAGGAGCTTTTGAGATATGTCCAAGTTCAGCTTTTAAGCACACACTAAACTGCTGTGTTGAACTTATTGCAGTCTTTTATACTAAAAGGAGGTTGCAGAAATTAGTCTGTTCTGTATACATGGAGCTGTCTGGCAGCATTCCTTTGTTGCAGTGTCATAAATGTATTTTCAATAAATGTAGCTACCAGAAATTCTAAATGTGTATATTTTTTTCCTTAGGAGGGGACAAGAGAGTGATGTATTGCTAGGCAAAACTCTTGAAGAAATGTACTTTAATCAGCATCATTTGGGGAGGGTAACTTCTTTCCCCCTTGTATTAATTCTCTCTCAAATGTGGATTTTAATGAAAAACCTTGAAAAATGCTTTTGTCTAGATTATTATGAAAATACTTCATAATTCTCTTTTTTTTTCTCTTTTTCGTTCAGTCAGCCATTTATATTCTGCACAGACTAGAATAGCACTGTGGGGGGAGCACTTAAATAGGAAGAAGATATTTGTCATCTGCCACACTCTGAAATTAAACTTTTGATACCGAGTTATTGCCTTAGAAATAACTTCAAAAAATTTACATGCAGAGAAAAGTACATGGTGGGGGAGGCTGTTGAACTAGTTATTACATAACACTGTGTTAAATCCTCTGCCACTGAACAGAGTCTTTAAAAATATTTCTTCATGAATAAATTAAAAAAATACATCCATACAATAAAAATTTCAATGATTCATTGACCGCTTATGTGGATATTTTTTTTTCTTTTAACAATATCACAGAGGGGAGGCTGAGGTTCCCAGAACTGCTGCAGAGATTTCTAATGAGGAATTGATATCCAGGTTTCTTAGATGCTTTGAAAATTCTTGTTGTACATTTGCATATATTAAGAAAGTAGAAAGGAGAAAGGGACCATGTCTAAGGAGAACCTTTCATTATACAGTTAGGGAAGTAAAGCTCAAAAGTACCAACAGCAAGTTGTACGAAAAGTTAGTTGGGAGGAATATATGCTATTTAATAATGGTTACAGTGGAAAGAGTATTTGGACTTTGGCATGATACTTCTGTTTTGTGGAAAGATGTTGAAAAATTATAAATGAGATGAAACAAAGGACTGGCTTATCCACAGGGCTGAGAGAACAGAACCATTCCTAGCTGATGAGTTGAAGACTACTGAGGGTAAATGATGGACTCCTCTCTCCCATAACCAGTTTTGTTTCAAAATGCTTGCTAAAAGAAAGTACTTGTTGAGTGGCTGTGTTCATCAAGCCTGTCATTTGTTGAGATAAGTGAGCAACTTGTATGTTTTTTGCTAAATCAGGTTGCTTGCTCTGTGGTTTTGCTTATCCCCCGTTGACAGCTTCTGCTGTCATGCGGAAGGCTTGGAAGCCATGCTGTCACGTAAGACAGTGCGCAACAAACATAGTTTCTTCCACTCTGCATGAATATATATGGTTTTGTTTGGTTTTTTGTTTGTTTTTTTTTTTTTGTCTGCTGCAAGTACGTCTGTTTTACTTGTAGCAATTGTAACCTATGGTCGTATCATTTCTTCCCCCAAAATGTTTACTTTTTTTTTTAAATTTTTATTTTTCTCCTTTTGGCACATAGTTGATAGCAGATTTGATTTCACATGATGAGACATGTGGTGTGAACGTGTCCATGCTGTCAGAGTGTAAGGATGCCGTACAGCAGAGGTAGATGGCAGCAGCTAGCGACATGCGGATCCTCCATCTGATTCCCTTTTTGTGTGCAGTTAGCCGTGCGGGAGCTGGCTACTGTGCCCTTTGCTGGCTGAACTCCAGCTCAACACAGGGGTGGTCCCGTAAGTAGCCAAGAAGCCTTACATGCCTAAGAAATGTGTGATTTCTAGCTGGGAATGCCTGAAATGCAGCATTTTGTTAGTCCTTGACTTGTGCTTTCAGAAGTAAGAAAATAAGTTTTTTCTAATTAAAAAAAAAAATCTTTTTCAAGCATGAATTACATTTTTTGAGACTTTGTAAGAGGTGAATCTAATTCCTTTTTGAACTAGTTTTTATAGGGTGTTTATTGTACAGCCTTAAACTGTCTAGAAAAGTTATTGTATCACTGAACTGATGTCTGGGAGAAAACATTCTAGTATCTATGTTGAGTACGGCTGTAAAGCTCTGTAATATCATATAGTTGTTATTATCTGAGGATTCTTCTAGCCCAGATAATCTTCTAGAATAAGAAAGCCAGATTATTAAAGGAATTGCTAGTAGCTGCAACTTATGCATTGCAGGTAAATACAGACAGTGAAGGAGTTTGCAGATAAGCTGGGTCATATTTGTTTTATTTTCTTTGATTTTTTTTCAGTTCTGCTACAAATCCAGCCCCATTTGTTAGAAATAAAATGTAGTATTTAGAAAATATGTCTAATATGTCTGTGGTAAAGATGGTACTAAGCCATTTGAGCTACTAAATGTTCTTATAACCAAAACAATTTCAAAAGAACAAAAGTTCAGCCTCTTGGGAAATGAATAATGTTGAGGCAAATGAAGGTTGGACATCACCTTGTGTCTTTTGAAATACATGACTTTGATTCCAGCACTTAAAATCTTAAATACCTGTTTCATTGTTTATTTTAAAACTGAATACCTCAGGGGAACAAAGCAGCATACCACTTAAAAGACTCTTACATGATTTTTTTCCTGTTTTAAATCTACAATAGATGGACTTTGAATAAAATAGATAATACAGATTAATCTCTTAAACCACTAACCATACCAAACACAGTATAGGTCAACAACTAAATGCATAACTGTACCTAACAAAATTTTAACATCGAATTTATCTGGATCTGTTGTATGATTCAGGTAAAGTTGTCCATTCATATTTGTTACCTTAAATTAACATATAGAATAGTCATTGTATGAAATATTTGTGTATCTAAATATATTGTGGATTGAAGTCAGTATGTGTTTCTTAGGTGTTGAACACCTTTTTTTTAATAATTCTAACTCTGTGTCTTTAAAATAAAGACAAGGTAAAGAAATAAAGAAAATATTAAAAAAAACCCCAAAAGAAACCAAAACCCAACCCCAACCTTTTTTTTTCCCCTTCCCTCCATCACAGTAACATTTCCGTTGATAAACCATCCCCACGGAAGTACACAGTATTTCATGAAGTCTCAATCAAGACTCTTCTGTAACATTGAGGCATAGTCACTTCCAGATGCGGTTTTGACATTGTACAGTAACACTTTTATCATTGACTCTGCTGTCTTCTCGTTCTTAACAGCTTAGACCGCTAATGAAATAAAGCACTTGTGAGGGCATCGGTGATTTTGCATCTCCAAGAAAATGAATGGTATTATTTTAACTAATGCATGTATAACTGTCATGAGCAAGTAGAGAAGCAGTGTTGTCTGTCTGGTGCCTACAACTCTTTTCTAGCTTCAAGAGCGACTCAAGGTGCCTGGAATTTCACCTTGATTTTAATGTCAGTCACTTTGATAGAGGAAGCACCAGGTTTGCATATTTGAAAATATATGACTGCTATGGGGCAGTGTTTCCAGCTCACATTTCTAGCTAGGTCTTGTCTGAGAGACAGAACAACCTCTTTAGAAGAATGCCCTTGACTCATTTAATAGAACAAGGAAACCCATCACTTGCTGCTTTTTCAGTTCGTCATCTGATGAGAGATGACAGTAGATGTACCACAGCCACTGAGAGGCTTTACTGCCTGTCTTTTTGACATATTGAGGTAACACATAGGCTGTCAGTTTTGTTTTGTAATGCTATAATTACTTGTACTGAAATCCCGGGGAATTATAAGAAGGATGAGATGCATTTCACATTGTAAGCTAAACTTGGAATAATACTATATTTACGGAAGGTGGAAACAATTGAAGGTGTAGTAGAGGTCTGTACCACTATTGCGGGGGGGTGGTAGTGGAAGATAAAATCTGTCACAATAACCATTTAATTAAAAAAAAGAAGTAATTTCTCTTCCTTCCATGGTAATGTATTTTCCAAGTATCAGTGTAGTTTGTCTTTCCTGTTGTCTTTCTTGACTTGCAAATATTATGATTTCATTTCTCTACCAGTTTGAATCACAGATGTATAGTTCATTATGGAACTTCTGCTAATGCCACAGCTCTTCTACTGCACATATTATATGCTAGAGTGTCCACTTCAGAAAAATGACATGTTGTTTTACTGGGTCTGGAGTTTTATTCATTCGATGTTCAAACATTAGTAAACTTTGACCTAGGATGCAAGAGTCAAATGGAGTGGGGTTTTGAGGTCTTTTCCACTGCAGAGGAGGAGAGCACTGGTCAACAGGATGCCTTTCCTCCCACAGGCAGTCCTAATACAGCTGGCTGTTTTGTTTATCCCTGCTTCACCCAAAGCTCTACCCTGTTCTGTATTCACAAAAGTATTATGCTGGATTCAAAATCTATGATAACTGTTACAAATGCAATTTATTTTGTTTATCTGAAGAGATGTTACTGTGTAGCAGCAGCATTCTAGGACATTTAGAGATAAAATAGAAGGAGATTCATTGATGCTGCAGTGAACATATCTTACTGGAATTTGTTGTAAATTGAAAAATACAAAGCAACTTTGATCTGTCTAAGCTAAAGTATAAATTTTGGCTTTGTTCAGCATCATGCCAAATACTGATGTCATCTTTCTAGTTTTGAAGTTTTTGTCTTTACAGAGATCATTATCTATATTTATATAAATATGTAATGATGGGCGATGTACTCTTCAGCCTGATCCTCATGGATTTGTGCATCAAAATAAGCATCTCTCATTATAGCTTTTGCAAATGACATTTAAGCTAACTTTTATGAACTACATGTACATGCTTTGTCCGTTGGCTGTAAAGGAGTAAATCAAATAAAGGAAATAATGGAAAATCTTAACTATCAGATGGCAAGGGTGCACATATTGAGTAGTGGAAAATACTGCAAGTGGAAAAGCTCTTTTTAGGTGTTGGAATAATTGTATGTTGCTTGAAGCACACGACTAGAACAGTTTAAACAGTTATTAAAGAATGTTGCCAGATCTTGTCACTGCAGTCATGCATATAGATCAGTGATCCCCATGCAGCACTACAAAATGTGTGAATGAGGTACACTTACTAAAAATAAACCTATTGAGTGCTATTCCTAAATTGCCATAGAGTGCTAGATAAATTATACAATTTTAGCAGTACAAAATAATCTCCAAGATTGAGTTAAAAAATGTGTTTAACTGCAACATTACAAATGAGTTTGAGATGATAAAATAGTTGTAGGCCTTCTTTGTTTGCCTAAGCATTCATCAATGTTTAAAAACCAAAACAAACAAGACCCCACCAAACCAAAAACCCATACGAGCAGTAGAGTAGGATGAAAATACTGACTTGAGATGAGCTTAGGGCTGTCTGTGGTACAGTGGATGAACAAGCATGCAGAATCCTCCCCTTTTAGAAGAATCCTTTAATACTTAATCAAATTTCTCTTATGCTCTTGTACCCCAAACAGAATCTGTTTTCTTTCTCGTAAAGAAATTGTTTGTCAGTGAGTACTCTGCATTGCCACTTCTGTGAGTCTTCCAAATTTTTAGGATATTGAATAAATGGGAACTCACATCAATTTCTTTATAGTTCAATCTTCAGTTTGACTTGGGCAGATGAAACCTTTCCCTCATCAAAACCAGTCTTAAAAATCAATGAACTGCTTTTCTTTCTAGCAAATTCTTTGATTATCCATTTCTGTATGGATATTCATATTTTCAGCCAACTGTAACAAATGAATGATTGCAGGCATACTGAACTTCTGCTCCAGCAGGGCTTTGAGCTATTTAGGGAAACAAATGAAGCACAAAGGTTTTTATTTAACAATAAATTTTGTACGAATCTAATTTTTTTTCATGACTGACTGGCTTTCTCAGATCAAACTCCTTTACAGGGCATTTTACAGCAATACCTTTAACAACTATAATTTTCCAAAACTCTAGGAATGCCAGATGAAAGCATAAAGAAATATTGATCTGATAGAGCCTTAAGTAATCCCTCATCAAAGCAGCAACACATTTTAAAACTAGCATTGATTACTCTGGGACTTACAGTTTTATGATCCTGGACTATGGTTTTGTTATCTTTCCCAGTCTGAAAAGATTGAGTCTTTATAAACTCAAAGAAATAATATTGAGAATACTGATTAGACATTTATTTGAATTTATCACCCTAATATTTGAGCACTTTTACATTATCTTCTGAATTTATACTCAAAACCAATCTCATAGAAGTGGAAGTACTTTGCTGATATTTGAGCACTTTTACGTTCTCTTCTGAATTTATACTCAAAACCAGTCGCATAGAAGTGGAAATACTTTACTGATGAGGGAAATGGAAGCAGAAACCTTAATGACATACCTGTACTATTAAGCAGAAAGACACTTTTTGCAACCTGAGCCTCAAATAGTAAGCATTGGGAAGTGTGGTGTAGACAAACCAGAGCTTAGTATTCCCATCACTGTGACTGCATCTGTGCTGCTTTGAGCCCTGCTCTGGCAGTCCTTCTTCTTACTCATTTAATTTACTTTGCGTCATTATCTCTGCTGTTAAAGTTCTTTTGACTTGCTGTACTTTAAAGCTATTGCATTTAGATATTTTTCCCCTAATGTGTCTCCCTCTTTGCAGTTAGTTTGATTCTTGGCATTACCTGCAAATTGCCTGGAGTGGTATCCGATGCACAGATTGCATTGCCAGTGTATGGAGACGATGGGCTGCTTTTGCTTAGTTCCAGTATTGTGCGTGCAATTCAAAACAATAGAGCTCTAGTTTTCAACCATTTCCGTGTATTTCCATAATGGGAAATCTCTGGAATAAATGTGGAGAAGTGATGTTGGTAGCCCGGGGCGAGGTGATTGACTTAGAACTACTGCAAGTACTTGTGTTAGCATAGGATGAAAGATAGATATTTGGATCACTTGTAGTAATTAGATTCCATGGCACTTCTATCAAGTGGGTTAGCCTTCTTTTTTGGCCAGATTTCAATTTCATTTACGATGTGTCACCTACCTAACTTAGCCTTGACTCTCAAATAAGTTGTATTGTCCTTTTAATTTCTGTCCTGAAAGGGCGCGCAGTGTTCATACTGAAACTCATAGGTGCAAAGAATTACTTTTTGGCTGTTAGCAGCATAATGTACGTTCAGTTTGAGTATCATTTTATTACATTCCAATAGTGCTTTGAAAAGTTGAGAGAAAAATTGATATTGAATGTATCTATTCTGAAACTCTTAGAAGGCTGTCACTGCTATGTAATTGTGTAAATCTTACAGCTTAGTGAAACAATTACCTGACTAGTGGTAAGATAGTTTAACAAGACTGTACGCTCATCAAGTTGTGTCTTGACAAATACGATACACACACAGCGTTAAGTCTCAGTTTACTTAAAATCATTTCCATAAGCTTTTTAAATAGGTTCTTTGTTGAAAATTTAGTAATCCTGTAGTTAGATTTTTGAACCAGAGAGAGAGAGAGGTTTGTCTTGATGTAATTCTTGGAGGAGATGTTTGTTTTCATCTCCTCCAAAAGTAACTGAGTAAAACTTTCATATACCCTCATTCATGTTTATATTTTTTTACTAGACCTTTTTCCCTTCAAAATATTTGACTCTAAGAAAAATTGAGATTACCAGTTCTATTTCAGACTTAGACTTCAATACTACTGCAGAAAAAGTATAAATGGCAAGAAGTGTAATAGCTTTTACATGTATTATTATTTTGTTTTGGTTTTTTTGGAAGTTATATTGGAAGGTGTGTAGATTTATTTAATTTTTTTTTTTAACAAAAAGACTCACTTTAGAGTTTGTAATTAGGGAGTAATACAGAAGAGATGAGGTTAATTTTATTACTTGTGTGATAAAACCATTTGGATCTAAATGAAACCGGATGCTTTTAAATGGTCGGACTGCTTTTGTCTCTGATTTTACAGTCATTGTATCTAGTCATAATTTATATTTCCAAAATTGAAACTATTTTTTCTTTTTTTTATTAGGGTTTGCGTGCTGTGGCACAAAGATTGCATCACACTGTGCACTATGTTCATGGTAAGCTATATTGCGTCATGTTAAGTTATACATGTTATCATTCCAGGGGTTATTACGTTATTTTGTCAGTCAGTCATTTGAAATGATCATAAACACACTGATCTGAGTTTAGTCTTTATATTGTCTACTGAATTAATGACAAATTTCCAGTTTTATGCAACATCCAGTGCAAAATTAGTTTTAAAAATCTGTGAAGAATCTGGTAACGGCCTCAAAGTTTCAATGGTTATGTTAAAAATTGCAGACAACGCCGGACAGGGACATTTTTGTAGTTCAAGTATTGCAGTGGCATCCTAATTAATGACTAGTCCCCAAATGACTAGATGCAAACAGTAACACAAAGGGCCCAGCTTGGGGTCTAGCAAATCCCGTTTTGTCCAGGCTCCATGTCTTCAGGCTCTTTAGCCATGTTAAGTAATTATCTATGGCTGCCAACTCTTTGGCACTTCTTAAAATAACTCCGTTAAAAATATTTCATAAACTCATTTCGTATAGGCAAAATAAGCCCCTGTGCTCCTCCAAAGCAGCACACATTTCTTCTGTTCCCATTCTCCTTGAAATATTAGCAGATTACCACCTTTATTATGGATACGACATGAAAATAAACTAGCTTTTGGAATTAAGCTTCACATTTATCGAATGGTTTCCAACTATGTTCTGTTCTTTTTTGAGCTGTTAAATAGAAAACACCTTCTACATTTCTGGGTTTACCAATACATGTTTTTAAAGTAATTATTTTTCCTCTTGCTTTTTCCTGGAAGTAGCTTGAATCCTCATGTGGCTCCACCCCTTTTTTCTTTTTTCTTTTTTCTTTCCCCCCCCCCCCCCCCAAAAAAATCATAAGTTCTCCCTTAGCTGCCAAAGGATGTCTATGCTACTCAGTGACGTCTGCCTCTGAGACCAGAAGTTAATAAGCAGCTTTCCCTAGCTGATGGGATTAAAGATGTCAGAGGAGTGGCCAAGACTTTAAGGGACACAGTCTTTTAATCTTCTTCCCTAGTTCACTTAAGTTGAGTCAGCCATTGAAAATCTGCCTTATTAAGCTGTCAAGGTAATCAATAGACATGTTCAGTTAAGCTGCTGCTTGGTATTTCTGAGAGCCCAGTCACAATCATAAATGTATTGCTGGTTCCTGAATAAAAATGTTTAATCCTAGCATATTCATTGGCTTCTTAATAAGCACACTTACTCGTGGGAGTAGTTTGGCATACAGGGTCTTGAACAGCCAACAGTAAAGGTTTATGTTCATCTTTGCAGATTGTGACCAAGGACAAGCGCCTGCTCAATTGCATATTACGTTTAATTACTCATCACTCTAGAATAAGAGTTAGTGCAAAAACAACAGCTTAACATCTGTGAGGTCTTTTAATGCTGAAGTTTCTATATTTCCAGTTTATGGTTTGTTTTATACACTTTTCCCCCGTTCTAGCAATTTTTCCATGTAATGCATAAGTTTTTTCTGTACAACATAGTGATATTTGGAGCAATTCTGCTATTTTGCTGGTGCTTGCTGGAGGTTTGCGCTCTGAGGTATGATAAAAGCGTCTTTCATTTTAGAGTCCCTCTAGTAGTAATCCACTGCAAGCTTTGTAGATGGTCTCTAAAGCAGGGGTTCATAATTTTTCTTTACACAATTATTGCATAAGGCCCCAAGCTTGGCATTGGCTTATAACTGAATTTTACAAATGCAAAGTGTTTTTGAGTTAGGCAGGTCTGACAGTATTATTGTCAGTCTAATTTTTTTTAAACACATTTTCTCAAGGCTAGCACAAAAACCAACATAAACTGAACTATAACTTTTCTGATTTTGATGGAAAAATTCATTTTATGCTGTCCAATGTTTCTGTAATGATTTTGCAAGGAAGAAAATTATGATTGAAGCACAGTATTGAAAATTCTGCACACAACATACTTTGTGAAAAGGAATTACAAATCTAGTGTCAAAAATCTGCATAGTGAGATAAAATTGTTGGTGCTTCCTTTTGTTTCTAATATATATTCATGAGAAAAAATGAGGATGAAGTAGCAATCAGAGAGATCAATTAAAGCTATCAGTACAACTAGTTTTAAAAAATAAAATCAATTTACAGTTCATACTTTCAAAATCACTACAGTGCAGCTTTTGTATTTGTACTATATTTGCAAAGAATTCTGTCATGTATGAAGAACTGATGCAAATATAAATGTATTGCCCATCAGTTGTGAATCGAGGGTGTCATATGTCTAGATTTGTAAATACACAGTAAATCTTTTATTATATAAAATATGTCCACTATAGATGATGCTGAACTTTTTTTTTTTTCAAAATAGTTTTATCAGTTTACATGCTTCTAATGTGGAATAAAAATACTGAGCTTTCTTTGTGGACTCCTCAGTTTATTTTCAGATACCTATGGTACTCTAAATTGAACCTGGCATTATTATTCACCTTCTGATGTATGGCTTATCTGATTAATGTGGTTTGGGGACTGCAATTACTTTGAATCATTTGTCATCTTTTGTCTGCTGTAATGTAATTTTTATTAGAATTCTCTTGAAGAATGCAGTTTATATTACTGAATAGAGTGGGAATGAAACATTGGAGAGCGCAGGGAGTGGTTCCTGTATTTACAGAATATGACCCTTATTGTATGCCTGCCTTGTATCCCAGAAATGCTTCTTGTGGCAAGATGGTTTTTTTTAATTGACCTTTTAAAAAATGCTGTGTATAAATAAGAGTCATATAACTTCTGCTGAGGTGGGGCTTTTGATTGCAGGTGTTCATAATTAGATTAATTTACAAAGTAGATCAAGCCAATGAAGGAGGCATGGAAAACTGACTGAGAGCATATCAAATTATCTAAGTAGAGCAATTAATCAGAAAGACCGTAGCTGTTTGGCTTCTTTTTTTAATCATTGTCTTGAACAGTGTGTGGTGTTTTTCAGCTTCCATTAAAGAGGGTATTTAATGCGAAGCTGCATTTGGTGAGACAGTTTCCTTGTTGTTTCCTTGTGACGTGCGTGTCTTGGAGAGTGTCTGATGGTACCGAGCAATACCACAACCATTGTACCACTTTTGGAAATCTACTGATATTCCCAATGCATAGAGCAGTGTCCTGTAAATTTAAAAAAAA
Source organism: Cariama cristata (assembly GCF_000690535.1). Lineage (NCBI taxonomy): Eukaryota > Metazoa > Chordata > Aves > Cariamiformes > Cariamidae > Cariama > Cariama cristata. The sequence goes on from NW_009593884.1 coordinate 84,814, forward strand.
ACAAAAAAACAAAAAAACAAAAAAAACCCAAAAAAAACAAGAAAACAAAAAACAACAAAAAATTTGCAGTGTACAACATTCTCTGTGAAAATATCTGGGACCTGTATCCAGATAATGCAGTCCTGCCTAACGGCGTGTTTGTTCACTTCTGTTAGCACCACTGTAGTTACAGCAGTAGTTCTAAAAGGCACAAAGTCTCGTCAGAGATAGTACTACACATTCGGTAATAAGTATAGTATTGGTATGAGCCAGGAAAAAAGGTCATTTTTGGCTTTCATTATTCAAAAGTGTTTCCATACTGAACTCTAACAATGGACTGATTCAACTCCCACAAAATTTTTTAATTATTATTATGGACTGAGAATAGTATCTTTTCAGTGTATTATCCTCTCTAGTACAAACATTGTGCAGGGTGGACATGGCATTTTATTTAAACAATAACTTGTCAGTGGAAGTGTTCAATAGGCAGCTCTTCAGAAACTTCTGGTTGCAATGTGATAGCAATTAGCTATTGAGGTGTCCTTAAAATGATGCTTTTAACAAGTTCTTTTTATTTCTAATTAAGTTCATTCAATTTTGGGTGTTTTGAGCATATTGATACGAATTTCCTTCTTTCTTAATCCATTTGCAAATGATCTTGTATTTTGAGATGGACTTTTTCTGCCTTTCACTGCAGAAAAAAAGAAGGTTCCCTAAGATTGCACAAAGCATACTTTTTCCTTGTGTCATTTCACAATAAACCGCACTGGTAGTTGTCAGGTTTGAGCCTGACAGATTGGACCAAGGCCCTATAACATTGACATTGAATACAGAGACATGATCTCTCTCCAGACACGATCTTCACAGTTACCTTTTCCTTCTCTTCAAAAGGTCAAATCATCTTCTTTCCTACATTCACAATGAATCCTAAAGCATGTCAGAAAATGAGGAGGGATGAGAGTTAGCACTTCTTACTCCAAAGCTGAAAAAAAGATGACTTATCCACATTTGGCAATGTGTGTTTTCTGCTTCCAAAATCTAGAGAAGTGCTACAATACACTGATCTTTAAAGTGATTTTCATTCTTCTCTTTCTCCTGTAGAGCAACTTTCTCCCCGTGAGATAAAAGCTAATTACAATTTTTCTTTTCAATATGAATCCCCTGCCCTTGTGTACTCACTCGGGTCTACCCACTGCAATACTCTAGTCTGCTTTGAGTGTACTTGGATTAGGTGAAGTATTTTCTTGGTTGTTAATACCCAAAACACAGGGGTGAATATGTTAATGCAGAAGCACAGCTGACAGATTCAAATGTGAGAGATACAGAATTATGAATACTTCCTTCAGCATCAGCACTGATGAGAATGAGACCTTCCTTAGGATATTTCTAAATACTGAACTGCCTCTTGTGTAGAGCTTAAATATAGATTTTGTATAAATTGTGACCTGATGATCACTCCTTGTGCCATCAGCTCAACTCTAATATTAGAGTACTTGCACACCATGGGCCTTCCTTTAAAAAATACACAATGGACACCCTGCCATGTTAACTTGGGGCATTTATATTTGAAAATTTCATCACAACTTAAAATACTGTCCTTTTCCCCACTGTAAAATTGGTTTCTCCTCTTTACAAGTCCTCAACCATTTTATCCTGAATATCCAGAAACGAAAATCTTAACCAAGGTTATCAGCTTGGGTCAAGCTTTTGAAATCTCTTTTTAAAATTTGGAGAGATGTTTTCATTCCATTAACACTGAACACTTAAAACAAAATGTCCTGTGTTTGAGTTCTTTTGAAAACTATAGAATCCTTGAACAGCTGAAGATAAAGATGAGGTATTTGGGTAATTATTTCAGGATTTTTGTAGATTGATCATCATGTTTGCCTTCAGAAGACAAAGAATAGCTCTAAAAGATGATGTCTGAGATGTGTAAGCTGCATTTTCTTTTATCTCTCTGGAAAGGTAGTCTCTCATTTAGCTGATGAATTTTTGTCACCTGCCTTGATTTTTCAATCCCTGAAAATAAGATACAACTTCAATTTTAACCGATATGGAAAACTGCTAAAAGAAGCCTGTAAATAGAAGTAATTACCTCCCCCCTCCCCCGATTTCTTTTTTGTCCTTGTTTAAATACAGAAGTAAACACTGTGAAAATATTTTAGACAACATATCTGTGCTTTCAAGGTGCTTGAATCTGATCAGTTATCCAAACGCTGCTTTTCCTTGAGAAGGCTGGAGGGCTGTACTAAATATGACCTAAATTACTTTGGTAGTAACATGAATCCGAGAACTTTTTCGTGGGTTTTTTTGTGGTTTTTTTTTTCTGGTCTGTCCGAACAAATGTAAGATACTTGGATGTGACTGATAAATGAATCAATACAGAGAAAGGAATGATGGATGACTTGTAAAGCTAAACATTACCTCTGAATAGCTTGTACTTGTACAAAAACCTGAAGTCTAGAACTTGAGGAGGATATTTTACTTTGTGTAGGCTTGAATTAGTTGATTCTTTTATCACTCTGTCAAACATAAGCTGAATGTGTAAAATACAGTGTTTGTAGCAAAATGTGTGTTTCTTGTGGTGTTGGTGTCAAGGTCTAACACCACTAATAAGACATGTTCTTAGTTCCTAAACCATAAACATTACTGCTGATTAATTGGAAGCACTGGTTCTGGATTCGCCGTCTTGGGGGTTTTCAGTTTATTTCACCGCTTTCTGAAAAATAAGCAGCATTTCTAAAGCGTGAGGTTACAGCAGCTTCCACATCTCTGTAAGACTATACACATCAGGAATCCAGACAGCACAGTTTAAATACCTGGAAGAAGATGTCACAGAGAAATTAAGATGCAAGATCAAAAATATCTGTCTAATAATGTGTTTGTGATCATTTTACTACTGGTAATGTCGATGTGTAGTTAAAGCTAGTCCAAGACAGTACCAAAACTCTGAGTTGTGCTGCACCAGGAGCAGATCAGAGTCAGAATTAGCTTCCAAGAGGCTTTTAGTAGGCGAGATAAGAAGTACACTATGTTGTATAAAGGGGATGTTGATGAAGGCTCAGCTGCCCTGGCTGGTACAGCTCGCAGGTGGGAGCATGGCTCTGTCGGCTCTTCTCTGTGCGAGAGCCTCGGCCGTGACTCCCCCCTGCTTCTGGGCCTCCAATGAAGATACCAATGTCATGTAGGTTTCATAGGCTGTCTTTTAGCTGTGAACTGACCTGTGTGCACACGACTTATTTGGAGAACAGGTAGCTCTTTTCCACATGGTTAGTGCTCTGAAACTATTAGATTTCACAAAGTCTTTATGGATATCTAAAGTAGTTCACTGACTGCTATTCCATAGGGCACTGTAGCTTTCTCTTTGATGCAGAATGAGCCTGGTCATGAATTTGCCTTTTAAAATTTTTTCTCCCAATGATGTAATAAAATGTTAAAAATATCACCTTGAAAAAAAGACTTGAGAGCTGTAAGAATAGGGAGAGAAATCGTATTATGCTATAATAATTCTATTTATACCATTCTTTTAATTTAATTTCATTCTCTGTCTATATTCCACTGGTGGCAGTATTTTTCTACCATTCTAAGTGGTGAAGCTGGAAAAGAGGTGGTACCTTAACGGTAGTCAGGAGTTATAATCCATCTCAGACTCATTTCCTATAGGCCATATGCCATTATTTGCAATTTTGTTTAATACTTTTAATATTATAAGTTTGGGATAACTATTTATTATCCCATGGTTAAGTATTCCCAAACTTGCTTTCACAGTAGCTTATATGTCACATAAGGATGTATTTTGTTCTGGATCCTTAGGCAAGGTCATTGTTATTTTTGGTTTGGTAGTTTGGGCTTTTTCTCCTCCATGAAGTATATTATTTTTCTTTGAGAACCTTGATGTCATGGATGAAAAGCTGTATTCAGTGAAAAGAAAGCAGAATAAAATCCCTTTTTTAATGGTCTGAGGTTTATGGCATGAATGCCTTTTTTTTTTTTTTTTTTAACCTTACTGTTTTCTATCAAGTAAGAATACTTTTACATTTGCTTAAATGCTGCATCAGTATTTCCAGTGAAATACTGCTTTTCCTCAAATTTCATTTTTAATAAAATACAGCCTCTTTGAACTCCACAGACCTCACCATCTGTTACTTAATTTTCACTCCATAAAATTTTGCTGACATCTGTTTAATCAAAAATATTTTTATAGTCATGGAGAAATTTAGTTCAAACTTGGTATTGTACTGTTCTTATATGCCAAATAGAAAATATGAAAATAATGAACAGGAACTTATGGGAGAGGAGAGGAAAACATTAAAATCAAGTCTGTTACCACTTAGAGCACTACTTGAATCTGGAAGCAATAGTCCTGTCTTGCAGGTTGTGGAGCTCTGAGTTTCCACAGCTTGCTGCTGTGCAGGGGCTTCCTGGGCCAACGTGGGGCAACTCTCCCCAACTTTGCCAAAGCTGGCTGTTCCCCCGTGGCCAGAATTTTGGAGCAACTGCTGGGCTTGGGTTTGAAAAGCCAGAACTAAGTTTATCAGCTTTTAAAAACCTGTCTTCATTCTTCGCCCTGCTGTCCTCATCTTTGTACTTTCTTCCTTTATTCATTTTATCCGGGTAGGTAACTTATCCCCGCGAGCTTCTTTACGCTATTGAAACTCCTCTCCAGCACAGTTGGGACACCTGTAAGCCATTAATGAAGTAATAAAAGTAGGGGAGACAGATGGTCCTAGGTGATTCATCTCCCTTTGGTGTTCCTGTGCCTCTAGGGTGATACGCTCTCTGGGTTCATTGTTTTTCTGTTGAATGCACGTCATGTTGAAGTTTGTGGGTGCTATAATAGCCACTATAAAAGATGTAGTGATCATTATTAGTAAGACCTTATTTTTAGTCCGGTTTTTTAAAGGAAATGAGGCATATGCAATTTCTGTCTATCTGTCAATCTGTTTATTTGGTTATCTGTCAAGCTTGATTAGGAAATTTTCATCAGTATCATGGTCTGACAGACCCTTCTCATGTCCCATATGGCAGAAAAATTAACATTTTTAAGCAATAATTTGTAACATTTGGTAACCAAATAACTGTATATATTTTTTCATTGTGCCTCTTAGTTATCATAAATTTTTATGAGTTGAATTCGTTTGTTAAGGCATGATGTGTTGTACCACATATTCTTGATTTTGGAGAAGTATCAAAGTGTTGTGGCTTTTCTGTCCTTTATTTTCTCTGTTGCTATTGCGGTTGGTGTATAGGCAGAATTTCTCTTCCAGAATGATTTAGTTGTTTACTGCAGATTGATAATTGTTTTGCAGGCAAACTGAACAGATATTTACAACTGAATAATAAATTGAGAATATGGCTTTTTAATTGAATCTTCAGCAGAATATGCTGATTATCTTGAATGTAATGATGAACAATGGTTTTTAAATTTTTCATACAAATCCCATTATTTGCACGATTAGTATTTACATATGTATTACTAAACTGAAATTGTTATATTTTAAAATAATATTTTTTTCTCTTTCTTGAAGTTTCTTCTTCAAGAAGAAGAATCATTTTTTTTTTAATGATTAGGTAGGCAAAATCGATTGAAATGAAACATGAATATCATTTCGTAATGCTTAGAGCCCTTCCCTAATTCTTTATCCTCAGAGACACTATTTATCTACTTTTAAGTTTTCTTTATTCAGATAGATTTATTAAGTTATGCTTGAAAGAAAAATGTCTGGAAGCATTCTTTCATTTATTTAAAATCTTCAGTTTATTTGGAAGGAATACTTTTCAGCTGATCTTTCAAAATCCTTGAGAGCAAAGTAAAAGAAAAACTGAAATGACAATGTTTATTTCTTTGGGGTTTTTTAATGGTAGATTACAAGGGGGGAGTTTGTTTTCTGGAAATTTTGCAGATTTTTTTATGGTAATGATCATGCTGTGTAAGTTTAAACTTAAACTATAACCAGATAAGTTTTTGGCTAGATGTTGAAATCTGAATATGCTGTTTGTTTTGTGACAGACAAAATTAGATTGCCATCATATTTTCTTATAATGAGATCAGTAAACTAAAGAAAACCAGCGTATCTTTTAGCATGAACAATATGTACTGCTCTTTCTCAAAAAATATGAACAGAAAAAAATTGCAATTGATTTCTTTTACTTGCATTGATGTGAAGGTTTGGTACAATTGAAAATGCTAGCACTGCAATGAAACAATGCTTTTTAACCTCCGTGGGTCAGAACGAATATCTGAGTGTTCTGTCACCTGTCAGTCCCATCCAGGCAGTGCTATATGTCATAGAGAAGAATTCTTATAGGTTTTTCTTGCTTGATTCTATCTTTTGCTGACATTTAGAACAAAACAAATTAAACTGAAACATGACAGGAAAATCTACTGGGCATAAGGCATAAACTCAGACTTCCATTTGATGAAGAACCAAAAGAAGAATGTTTCACAACGTCTTACTCTTCTGCCCAATGTAGGCAATTGAGAGGATGGTGAAATGTTTCTCCAATGACAAAATGGCTCGGTGCAGGAGTAAGTTTCCCAAGGTGTAGCTACTCGCTCCTTGGCAGATCGCTGCTGCTGCCAGAATCACAGAGGGAGAGCCAGGAGTGTGCTGCATTGCAGGTGGAGGTGCACTGGTGAGGAATTCTGTTCTACTCCAATTCAGTTTTATCCTAACTCTGATTTCACCTGAATTCTTCCCTTTATTCTGTTGTACTCCAGTTCTTGTTCCACCCTAATTCTAGTTCTTGTTCTATTCTGTTTAAGATCACAAGAGATCTTGGAGATAGATGTACCAGGCAAGTAACCTTACACCTGGTGCTGTGGAAAATGGAATAAGAATCATAATGAAAAAGCAGCGGGTTTGTGTGGGTTTTTTTTTTGGTTTGGTTTTTGTTGGTTTTTTTTTGTGTTTTTGTTTTTTTAATTTTTTTTTTTTTTAATTTGACAATAGAAGCAGCTGTCCTGTAGAAGCCTTCAGAGAGTCAAGTGCTGTAACAATCCATAGCTATGAATAAGGACAATGAGTCCCTGTTAACCATACCTTGTCTCTTTAGTGATATGCAGTGGAATGAGGAATTTATTCAGTGTTCCATGTTGAAACTCTTAAAGACTGTTTTAAGACAAAGTTCCTGGTATAGAGGATATTTTGATGTGGCTTGAGATAGCAATTCTTGGAACATTACCAACTCTTGCCTTAGAGATGAAACATTTCCCAAATCAAGCCATTGCCAGCTTAGAAGAATAAGCAGATATGGGCAAACCAGAATGTTTCAATAACAAATATCTTATTTTAGAATAGTTTGAGGGAGGAGGTAAACAAGCAGAAAGAACACCATAATCCAGCAATCTTGACTGTAAACACTTTTAGATTAGGAAGATAAATTCCTATTTCCTTAAGAATACAGGCTATCAGAATGAAAGGTTAAGGTATATAATGAATTAAAACCTAATTAGAAATCAACTGGGGGAATTAAGTGGCCTGTTATTAATGCTGAAAAAATGCTTCTCACATGCCCAGGGATCAAGACTTTGATGATGATTTGTTAGTGAATTGCTGAAGTTAAGAAATAACTTCTAAGTTTCATTGGAGTATCTTCGTGGCACTACAGAATTTTCCCTGAAACAGTACATTTTCAAAGTTTTAGTTTTCAAAACAGACACTTTAATAATTGTTTTCCTAATTTAATTCATTATTCCTGCTTTTAATCTTTGGCAGTTTTTAAATATCCCCTCTGCATTTTGTATTCCTGTAACCCATTTGTTTATTAAAGTATATTTTCTCTTACCTTTTCTGAATTAACAGCCTGTTTTTTAGACTTAATGAGTTTTGGGTAAAAAAAAAAATGTGTAATGATCTACTTCACATGGTGACCTGTTTGCTGAAGTATATTCAGTATCATACAGTGATGCAAAGTAAATTGCTGTGAGAAAAGTAGTTCACTGTGTGGTACTGTCACTACAATGTTATTTTTTTGATTATTGCTTTGCCACGGCATGAATTATCTCATTCAGGTCTTTGGTAGTAATTTGGCTTGAATTTCATTAACTAGAGGTAAATCCTGTTTCACTGATAGAGAGATTCCACCTTGCCAGAATAGTGAAGCTTTTGGCGGTGCACTGCACAGATGTTTCTTTAATACATCTGTGCCCAAAGGTGGCAGTTTGTGGCTTTCTTTATTAGGCTCTTTGAACTGGTCTCTTTGAAGAAACCAATGGTAATATGCTGTCCAAATTATTAACTATCAGAAATGTACTTTCTTCCCCTTCCTCAAAGTTTAAAAACAAAAAAGGTACCTTAGTTTCCACACTCTGTGGCTTTACAAAGTCCTAGGAGTAAGTGTCTTCAAATAGGAAAAGGAGCTGTGTGTATGGTTGTTTCCTGGTCTGTCTCCTGGTTTCCAGAAGGGAGTTCCTTGGTAGGAGCTTTTCAAAAAGTTTCCAAGCTTTTAGCCTGTAGCCATATGTCACATTTTGTGCATTGTTTGTTTCTTAAGGCCAATTTTCTCATTAAACTCACTTTTACAACCAATTCTTTTTAGTATAATTGTTTTCCTGATTTCCACCACTCCTGCAGGGCACTTCCTAAGCAGGTGAGGAAAAAAACCCACCACATTAAAACTGAAAGTAACCTCTTTGCTTTTGTGACCGCTCCTACACAGTTCAACTGTGAACGCTGGTGGTAGAAGGATTCACAGTTAAGTTCACACCCACCTGCAGTTGATGTTTCTGCATCCCCACCCCCACCCCCCCCTTCTCTATTTATTGTTAGAGGTATATGCTCAAGTGTTGGTGGGGTGAACTACATAGGGTGGCTGAACCATATGTTAATGCAATCTCCTTGTGAAATAAATCGAGCATAACTCTTGTGATAGACTGTAACTTTTGAGTATTAAAGAATTTGGAGAATAAAATGGCTTATCTGCATGAAGAAAATGTCGTAGAAGTAGTTTTTAGTAATGACTTTACTTTTCGGTTAGCAAATTTCACCTAAAAATGGCACACTGAATCTATATTGCATTTGCTTTGTTGGTCTCTTGGTGTTTGAAGAACCACATGAGAAACTAGGTAGTAAAAATATGGAGAGAGAATAAGGAAGGTAAATGAAGAGAAGAAAGTAAAGAAACTACCTTTTTTAGCCTTATGTTTGTCTATTTATAAAGTACAGATATCTGCAGAATGTTCTCCATTTTTTGTTTAATTTTCCACCCAAACTTTGGCCACATCTTTTTGTCACATTTGACACAAATCAATGAATAGTTTTAAATACAAAAATTATTTTCAGATGAGTTAACTTTTATTGAAAAATATTTCCAATTTTTATGTTTCGTAGCCGATTTTAAAACTTTGTGTTAAAAGTGAAGTTAAAAAATATATGCAAAAATATTAAGTGTCCTTTTTCGTTATAAAGTTAATAGAAGGTAAAGTTAATGGAAAGTATTCACTTTACACTTAGGTATGGAAGAGAATGGGAACAGTTTTATTTTTTTCTATAAGTAGTAACTTCATAGGATTATAATGTCATATTTCTTGATAATACATAAGTGCTTTTTACTCCTACATGTACTTTAACAAAATGTAAATTTAGTGAGTCACATTCGAAGTACAAAGGCACTGGGAGTTTGAAAGATTATTTTGCTTTATGCAGCAGAAACCATTATTTGGTATTAGGTCCCAAAACTTTTAAATCATCAAAGTTACAAAAGTATTGTAATAATTATAGTAAATACTGTGAATAAGCTACTCAGTTGATATCTAAATTTAGTTTATGCAGAGAATTAATAGACACCTTTGTTTTATATTTGTAGAATAATTTTAATTAGAAGTAATTAAATAAAATTACATTACTCCAAAGTAAGTTGCTACTTTCCAAATTTCTTTTAAAACTACATATATTCCATTTGTATGTGAAAGCTTACTGTAATTAAAGTTTGATTTGTTTATATTCTATAGGAAGAGCTAGAAATCAGTTCAAGGAACCCTTCCATGTTAGATGGGTTTTACCAGATTGCAGACTTCTCAGACTTCTCTTATTTGCAACATTTTCTCTCGAAAGCATTTGGTACTGCCACTGTTCAAGCCAGGATGCAGAACTAATGGACCACTGATTAAGCTCTATTTCTAAATCTATAATAATGTTTATGATGTTGGTATTGTCTTGATGTTTTGTATATCTAATATTTCAATTCAAGGAAATATCAGACCAAAAAATGCTCCTATAAATGTATGCACAGGGAAGGTTTCTGCTGAAATTTTTAAAGCATAGTTATAACAGTGACTATGTTAATGTCCCACATTAAATTTCTTCCTTTTACACTAACACCATAGCAGTGTTGTTTTGGCATAAATACTTGGTGGAAAAGATGGTCTAAGGACAAAGTAATCCCTCAAAAACTTCTTTCTTTATGTGCCTTATGACTCAGCCATAGATACTTAACAAAAAGTCAGTATTTTTTTTTCTGGAACATCCATGTGTATGAACAATGAACATAAAATCGTATGTGGGATACTTGGAATTTGGTTTTATGACCTGAATGTTTTGAAAAAAATGAATTGGTTATCCAAAAGGCAGTGGATAGGAGATAACTTTCTGCTGCTGATAGTAGTTATAGATAGAAAAGGTCCTTGCCAGTCAAAAGTGGAAGTAAGCTGGCCCGGATGTATTGGCCACCACTCTTACAAGTGTAAGAAAATGTTGTGTTTTGTCACTTCTGTCTTGAATTGCATTTCCATCTCCCTGAATGGGGACTCGCAAATGACCTTGTATCTAGCAGGCTTTGATATGAGCAATGGTATTTAATGGATGTTTCTACTTTTTTTTTTTAAGAGTATTCAAGTTATTTAGAGAACAAGAATAGGTTTTCACATGAAGTTTGCTTTTTCTAACAGAATTGTCACTGCTATTTTGTCTTCTCACTCCTTAGGCAACAGACAAAATCAAGTATATGTTCTGGGCCCCTCACCACAGGAAAGACATTGAGGTGCTGGAGCTTGTCCAAAGAAGGGCAACGAAGCTGGTGAAGGATCTGGAGCACAAGTCTGATAGGGAGTGGCTGAGGGAACTGGGGTTGTTTAGCCTGGAGAAAAGGAGGCTGAGGGGAGACCGTATCTCCCTCTACAACTACCTGAAAGGAGGTTGTCCCGAGGTGTGGGTTGGTCTCTTCTCCCAAGTAACCAGTGATAGGATGAGAGAAGATGGCATCAGGTTGCGTCAGGGGAGGTTTAGATTGGGTACTAGGAAACATTTCTTCACCGAAAGGGTTGTCAAGCACTGGAACAGGCTGCTTAGGGCAGTGATGGGGTCACCATTCCTGGGGATATTTAAAAGGTGTGTAGATGTGGTGTTTAGGGACATGGTTTAATGGTGGACTTGGCTGTGCTAGGTTTACGGTTCAACTCGATGATCTTAAAGATCCTTTCCAACCTAAATGATTCTGTGATTCTTTTGAAAATATTCTATGCAGATGCCTGCATGTACCAGCAGTAGTATTAAGGTCCAAATGCTTGTAGCTCTAATACTGAACATGGACATTGCAAGTGTGATTGCAAATCTCATTTTAAAGCCAATTTAGTGATATTTTAAAAATAATGAGTATAGTTTTCTTCTTTTTGTTTCATTTTTATCTTTTTCTTTTCTTCTTTCTGATTCTTGAATATCCAATGCCAAGAAAGAAAAGAAGAAACAAAAGCAAGAAGAAACAAAAGTACAAATGCAAATTAGTGATGAAAGAAATGATGGTTTGGAATTTTTCTCACTTCATTAAATTTTTATTCACTTTATATTGTGTTACAGAATAGCTTTGGTCATAAGAATATGTAACGGATAGAGTATATAACATATGAATGTAAATGTATAACATTCAGTGTAAGCACATTAGCCCAACAAGATATTGCTTAATGTAAAACCTGCTGTCCATTTTAAAGAAATCATGACTACTTCTACTCAAGCTGTCTAGACTCTGGAAATTACTTCCTCCATTTATGCGCTGCAGCCGATATAAAGGAATGTTGAATTGTGAAAGCTGCTGATGTCTTCTGATATAATCATCATGTGGCTATAAGTAAAAGAATTTACCTATTAGCTGAAAACATGACATTTAATTAGTTATTGTTATATTTAGGCTATGACAGGTTAAACACCTATTGTATTATAGTTTGGTTTTGAAGTTGATAATTAAAGTAAAGAAAATCCAGGTATGTTAGTTGGCAGTAAATCTATTAAAGTAACTTTAAGTCAGTAGATAGACATATATTTAAGTGCTATGAACAATGCAGATATTTATCCAGTGTAGTGATGAACAGGCAAAAAATTGCTGTTTACATCATGTCCTAATTAACATCACTTTTTCCATGACAAGCTGTTACTCAAGAAGATACAGTGTGGATGATATTGCTACAGAAATACCAGTGTGGAAGCTTGCTGTGATTTCTTTTTACTATGTCATTGTCAGGTGAAAGACTTACACACCTTCCTGTCAGAAAAGCAAATTTCAAAGTCTATGAAAAGCAACCAAATCTGATGGGTATTTGGTTTGAATGGATGGTTTGTACTATAACCTCCATAACTGGATATAAAAGGTCATGAATGGAAAAAGTGTTGCTGTTATACCACAGTGTTGATTATTCTCATTTATTTAAGAAAAGAAAGTTGTTATGAATTTGAATCTGTCTCCTGCTCTGATGATGAAGGATCACTACATTGAAGACTAAAAGGCTTCTTACAAGAACTATAAACATCACTTCCTAATATCCTCTTTTACTCTATCTTTCCCACTCTTGGGAGAGCTTGTGCCAAGCTGCATAACAGAAAAGTAGTTCCATATACTAACTTCTGTATAAATTATATGAAAAAGAAGTTTTATTACTGTGAATATAAATTGAGAAGTCTTTCTAATGTGATTGTGGATGTCCTTTGTGTCATGTATTTCATGTACCTGAGTGCATTTTGATAATGTAGTGAAATTTACTATATTTCAGACTATTACAAAATTTAATGCTTATTTTAATCAGTCACTTGACAGGAAAACTGAAAGGTCTATTGCAT